>NC_051156.1:209874935-210054935 GCF_013339745.2 Dermacentor silvarum | reverse complement strand
GCCATGGGATAATATTGCGACAGCATGCTAGAGTGTTTTATGATGTCCAGAACTGGCCGAGACAAACACTCAAACAAGCAAATCAGTTGAAGCATAAAAACTGTAGCTACCTTATATTAGAAAAAAGCAGTGATACACCCGTAACAGAGTAAAAGACGGACTGTACGATCAAATGGGGCCTTAGTGGCTCGCAGCATTGCTCTTTCTCTGAAAATATCGCGTACAGAGTAGAAGCGCGACGTTTTCTTTTTTTTTATTGACATGACCAAATAAGGAGATGATAGCTAGTCAGTACTAAAATACGATGACGGCGACTCCTTTTCACACGAGAGGCATGATATCATTACAAGTCATGCAGTAGCGCAACTATGGTGCGTCAATAAAATTCTGAAGCTTTGTCCGCCAGCATTTGCCAATTTCTTTTCGGTTAATGAGACTAACAATGCTGGTGAAAATGCATCGGCGTAAGGAGCAGGGAGTTTTGAATAATTTTGTTTATAAACACGATAAAAGGGGGAGGTGTTGGCGCACAAACATAGCTCCGACTACTCCTTTTATCTTGAACAGGTATGAAAGTTTCATGTATATATATATATATATATATATATATATATATATATATATATATATATATAGTTCGTATACTTTGGCACATTGTTTTGGAGGAGAGAGAGCGGAACAAATAATGCACATAGGATTACGTTACTGCGTGACAGTAAAAACAAAAAGCGGCATTTCAAAGAAACGCTCAAATGAACAGTGTGAACAATGTCATATATCATACACAGCGATAGTGCAGTACATCTGTACGGAGCTTTGAATTAGCTTTGGTACTGGTGCTGCATAATGAACGAGTAAAATGTTCATAATGGTGTTTCCTTCAAATTTAGGACTCCGCATATTTTGCGAATATGTGCGGTACATTTTCCGCGTTAAGTAATCGCAAGCCGACACTATAACCTGACTAAAGGAAAAATTAAAGTTATGGTCCTTCGATAAATCCTGCGTCGTCATGTGTGGAACAAAAGGTTAACCAGAATATATGTCAGTGGAGTGTTAATTCGGGTGGGTTGATCGCGTTCTTCTTTAAAAGAAGTTTTGCCGGTATTGAGCTTTTCTTGGTTCATTAGAGCTTCCACTTAGAGGCAATTGAATAGCAAGCGCCAACATTGCGAGTGTACTTGGGTAGAGTAATAAACAGCGTTATTCGCGGGGCATGCAGCAGGTGACGCATAGGAGTGTTCGTGTGCGTCGTCTGCTCTGTGTTCTGTTCTTAAGCACTTTCCCATTCTTCACTTAAATGATAACCGCAAGTCTGACCAACAAAAGCAAACGCACAATGACGAAAGGTGTAGCCGCAAGAAAATTTTTCGTTTTTGTGTTTCTCAGCTTGTTTTTTTTATTATTATTGAACAATGTGGCTAATGACAACAGCTCGACAGCAATATAACGGCCCACGAATTCGCAGCACCTAATGCTCCTTTCGTACACGAAAGCAGGAGTTGGGATGCGGATGTTCTCCACGGGAGTCCAGCCGTGGGCGCAAAAGAACAAAAATGGGTGTAGAGAGCGTTTGTTCAGGAGATATAGGCAGACAAAAAAAAAAAGGAGGAAAAGAAATGAAAATAAAACTCCGAGCAATATTCATAATTTGATTCCACTTCTCAAACGGCCCAGAAAATTGCTTCGCGTTAGAAAAGCGCGCATGCCGTTATATACGGATAGCATCGTAAGCACGACTAGACTACGCCTTTTCACTGTTCCACGAACTTTAATCAACTCCTTTTTTTTATAATTAGCACCCAGTCACTGCGCGCTACTAAGTGGCGCCATTAGTTTCACTGGCGTGCCTTTGATGGTACGTGTTTAAGTACTCAACTATCATTATAACGTACTCTGTTTTACGTAACACTATTTGCCAAATGAGCTGTGAGAGCGCTGAAATCGACTGCACATTTTCAAGTTACTGAAAGACCTTTGGAACAGTTTTAACTGTTAGTGTTTTAAGGTTATTCAGTTCCTTGTCGTTATTGTTGCTGTTGTTGTTCTTCTTCTTGTAATGAATCTGTCTCGGGAAGTCATAATTGCGCAACTTTCAAACTTCTCTAAAGTGTACTCCTCCCGCCCGTATGAAAGGGAACAGTTCATCTTTGTTCAGAGAGCGACGCTTTCAAACATGTGAGTCAGAACTTGACTCGCTGCTGTTATGTTGTCCTTCTATTGAAAAATGCCGCTCACGGAACTTCTTTCCTCATTGCAAGGACAGACAGGGAAAATTACCGACTTTGAAACACGAATGCCGGGTCCCCTTTCATATTGGCGGATATTGTACATTACGAGATTGCCGCGTGCTGCACTCACTCAGTCCTCTTACACACTCTGCACCAGAATTGCGGAGTGGGGCCTTCCATTCCATTCCCATTCTACTTCGGAGAATTTAAATCCTCGTTAATTCCACTCCTCTTACCTCCTCGGAACGATAAGAGTCAGAACATTCCCACTTCTGGAGCGGCTGAGCTAGTCCATTCCATTCCTCCAATTCCAGTGAAGAACACGTTTTCTATGCAATTGTTTACTAATTGCGCTTGCGGTGGCTTACGACAGAAACAAATAAAAGCATATTTTTGAAGTTTTAGCAACTAACAAATAATATTACGTACTATTTTTTTTTTCGTAGAAGGACAAACACGCTTTGTGGCCTCTCATCTCCGCAGGGCGTTGTTGCCTGTAATCTCAAATTGTTAATCATTCTAGTAAAGGAAAATATAAAACAATTTTACACCTTGGCTTTCATAGTTTGTGAGCGAGATTATTCGAGGAAAATGCAGGCAAGCAAAATTAAGACAGTGGTCTTCAATGAGGATACTGCGGCTGCAGTAAATTTTCAGAGTAAATGTTCAGAGACGAAGGAATCGCTGAAGTCTACTGTCCTTTGTTTCATTTTACTGTAAGAATAACGGGCACCATTTTTCAGCTCAACTCTTTGTCTGCCTGTTTTCATGCCTGCTGAATTCTCGATATTGTAGCGCATTCCAAACATGGAGCGCTTTCCGATCACCGTGGGCTTGCGCCGGGTGCAGCCGTTTGCGACGTGGCCGTTTTTGACTTGCATCCCTTTGTCGTGGGTCAAGAATGACCTTGCTAAATCGTATAATTCATTGCTACGTAACCCTTTAACTAAATTTAAGGAGTTCACTGAAAACTAAGGAGTCAATAACTTCTTAACAAAAACTGAAGGAGTTAACACTAACTAAAAGTATGTCTTTAAATTCAGTTCGACAGTGTCACGAACAAATGTTTTTGGCTCATCATAAGTGTTGAATACCGTGTTTTCCATGATTACCGTCGCAATGGTAGTCGCCCTTAGGTAGATACTGAAAGGGCCTTATTGAGTAAACTGGAGAAATATAAGACCTTGAGCAAGTCTAGCATGGTCTAAATTACCAATTTATTGGTTTTGTCGTCTCGCTTAAGATCAACATTTAGCGTTACGGAACTATGTGCCCACTCCATTACAACTCCATTCCGGAATCTCAGGCTCCCATTCCATTTCCATTCCATGCCGGCTGTTTGTAAATGCAGAATGTTCCTGGAATCATTCCAACTCCGGAGTTGCCGCTCCGCAACTCTGCTGTACACGCATGCTTCATACACTCACTCACTCGCTCGCTCGCTGACTCACTCACTCACTCACTCACTCACTCACTCACTCACTCACTCACTCACTCACTCACTCACTCACTCACTCACTCACTCATTTGACTTGACTAGACTTCACTCACTTCATTTACTCACTCACTCACTAACTGACTAACTCACTCGACTAGACTTCACTCACTCACTTCACTTCACTTACTCACTAACTCACTCGACTTGATTAGACTTCACTTACTCACTCACTGACTCACTCGACTTGACTTCAGTCACTGACTCACTCACTCACTTCACTCACGCACCCCGCTTGACTAGACTTCACTCACTCACTGATTCACTCACTCACTTCACTCACTTCACTTCACTTCACTTCACTTACTCACTAACTCACTCACTTCACTTACTCACTAACTCGCTTACATCTCTTCACTTACTCACTCACTCACTCCACCTCACTTGACTCACTCACTCACTTCACTTGACTAGACTTGACTCACTCACTCCACCTCACTTGACTCACTCACTCACTTCACTTGACTAGACTTCACTCACTCACTCCACTTGACTAGACTTCACTCACTCACTCACTTCACTTACTCACTACCTCACTCACTTCACTAACTCACTCGACTTGACTAGACTTCACTCACTAACTCACTCACTTCACTTCACTTACTCACTCACTCACTCGACTTGACCAGACTTCACCCACTCATTCACTCATTTGCGCACGTACGCGCAGCCCATCCTTACCTCTGATTTCTCGCCACGGAATTTACGGCAATCAAAAAACCAAGTTCGGGATTGTTGGCTTTCTGTCACTTCTGTTGTTATCGCCACTCGTTTTCATTCTGTGCATTCCAGCGAAATGTTTCCGCTCTCTCTCTCTTTCTAGAAAACTGTCGATTGCAGTCCCAGACGCGCAGTCTTTTAAAACCGAACGAATTCTCCAAGTTCGACTTGAAGATTGTTTTCTTTCGACTGAATAGGCCCTACGGATCTTGCTCGGTGGAGGCGGGAGGTGTTTTCGCTCGCACCACGGTATAACAAATTCCTGAAGCCGTCTTCTCCAACAGCGACGGCGCGATTCCGAGTTTCACGCTGCTACAGCGTTAAACCCGGAACAAGGAGACGTTCCCAGTCGTTAGTTTTATTTATTTTTTATAAACCGCTAATGGCTTTCGTAGCGCAGATTGCGGTACTTTACGCTTCACCCGTTAAATTTTCCCCGTCGTATAAACGGGGAGCAAATCTTCATTTCTTTTTTATTCTTTTTTTTCTCTCTTTCTTGTTGACGACTTGCAGAGTTCGATCGCCAAGTGCACGCGCTTCAGCAAACGTTTGTAGACTCCCGGAAGTGAATCTCTTGCGACGCAGATTATTTCCTTCCTCAAGAATTCCGCGTTGGAACACTTTACGTGTTTATTTTCCGCGCCAGTTACTACCGTAGGTTACCGTTCCGTTGCTGTCATCAACGCTTATCGCACAATGCGACATTAGACGCTTCCTGAATGGTTTTTTTCTTTTGAAAGTTAAGCTTGTCAAACTTGCATTTGCTTACGCTTTCGACGTATCCCTCCTATTGTTACAAAGTAAAAAAAAATATTCGTTGTATCTTTCCTTATGCATGGGTAGTAAAGGATTGTAGAAACCAATTTCTATCAAAGTTACAGTCATGTAATTAAAGCGTAGTGCCAGTGCCTTTTGTGATACTAATGATTACCTACTCATTTCTAGCGCTTAGCGTTCATATTTGGTTAAGGTTGCATTAGTATACCGTGTGCTAATTGCGTCGTTGTCGTTGAGTTAGCAGTCATTATTTTTTTGCATCTTAAGGCCGCAAGGCACTATATACACGGCCGTGATGCAGGTACAATCGGTATTTAACTTCACTAGGCCCGACGTATCATTTTTGATACGTGATGAAATTTTTTTATTTACGCGTCGCAAATCCCATAGTTGCGTTTTCCCATAGATTACAGTTATGAATAGTTCAGTGAACAATTATTAATGAATTATTCTTTATCCAAGATTAAATCTGTGCCGGAGCATACAGGCAGAGGACAGCGCGCGTGCTTGCCCCAAAGCGATCATTTCGTGCAGCAGCTTGCTTGCTTGTTTGGAAATACGAAACTATACGAATGTTCGATATTTCATTCGATATTCGGAAATCACTTTTCTCAAGTGTTCAAACTGCACCTGATTCGGAAATATCATTACTCGAACACCCCTGAAGCTTAATATATGCATGCAGAGCTGGTGCGTTTTACGAGATGGTTAAGAAAACTTTGTGTACTTGCAGCACAAGCTCGCGCAAACGTAGTGAAGTTAATTAGTACGCGCACACGACACATCGTCATCGCTTTAACTACAAATAAGTACTGCCAATAATCAAAGGTGGGACGTGAAGAACAAAGCGAAACTTAATTAGTTAATGAGTGCATTGTGCCTCTCGCACCGTAAGTTTGCCCTCCGGTTTTGTGCATCTGGCGTTTGCCGCATTCGTTATTTCCTCGTTTTGTTTTTTTTGTTTTTTGTTTTTTTTTTTTTTCCTTTGAGTGGCACTTCGCGAAAAACAGGATGGCATCTTGGTTATAGTCTAGTTTTTCTTTGTGTGTGTGTGTGTGTGTGTGTGTGTGTGTGTGTGTGTGTGTGTGTGTGTGTGTGTGTGTGTGTGTGTGTGTGTGTGTGTGTGTGTGTGTGTGTGTGTGTGTGTGTGTGTGTGTGTGTGTGTGTGTGTGTGTGTGTGTGTGTGTGTGTGTGTGTGTGTGTGTGTGTTAAAGAAACATAATTACGAAAACGGTCTGTTATGCGCTCGCTAGTTAAGCTTGCCTGTTGCTGCTGCTCTGTGCCATTTCTTGGTCCGTCGCGCATGTCAGATGAGGTATAGCATACGTTTTTTTTTTCTTTTGTTGCAATCTCTGCGCTTAAGATCCTGCATCTGGTTTTCATTAGGTTTAGTTTTATTTTTTATTTCCTTTATTTAGAATGACAGTCTGCACAAAGCAGTTCGGAATTTCAGTTACTGTTTGCTTTCGTGAAATAGCGAAGAAAAAGTGCTGTCTGGGCAAGACAAAAGCATAAATACGCCGCGTGGCGCAGGAAATAAATATATAAGCGGCGCTTTAAATGTTCCTGAGTAAACAACTGACAGTCATCGAGGCCTGCGGGCATCGGGAAGCGCTTCGAGAGCATTCAAGTAGGAACAGACCATGGCTTGTTGCTTTTTGATCACAATGAAAACAAAGAAATAATAATATTTAAGCTTCTGCGATTTCGGAAATATTTTTTCACGTGAATGCGGCAGAAATTGTGTTGTGCTCCTTGGAAGAGAGTATGAAGAAATATTTTTGTTGCTTTTACAGGACGTATCGAAGAAGCTTGATTTTGTCTTTATCTTCATTTGTTACAGAATCATCCTGGAGTCTGCGTATTCTCTTCACGACAGTGCCTTCTTTAGCAATATCGGGACTATCCTGTTGTTCGCAGTGCTGGTGAGTGCCTCGTATGTCTTTTTTCACATACGTGCATCGGGTGGCGAGGTTGGAAGTATTTTATGCTCCAAGGGAAATTGCCGGGCGTCTTTTTAACGTGAAAGGAACAGCGTGTCGCAGGGCGAATGAACGCGGCCACGTAGACGCTTGATCTTAAGTCAAACAAAACTCTGAAAGTGGATACAGCGAACTCACTGCTCAAACAGTTCCGAGCGCACACTGTATGTGCGCGGGCGAAAGCGCGGACTCGTTTTACCTCCGCTAAAAGGCAGGTGTTTTACGAAATCCAGAGAAGCGGTGAGACGAAAAGGCCAGCTTCGCGCCCGTCTCTTGGGTCGTCTTTCCCCGTTTTTTTGTCGTCATATTGACCCCCCCTCCCCGCACCTCATTGTTTGCGCTCATCGCGGCGAAAACCCAATTAGCTATGCAAATAAGTTGTCTTTGAATTACTCAAGTTCGCGCGAGGCGCTGTCTCTTCATTTTCTTTTCTTTCCCTCTCACTTTGCCTGTGTTTGAGCGCGTGCGTGCGTGAATACGTATATGTGTCATGACAACGTGGCAAATCGTAGTGCAGAAATATAATGTCGAACAGAAAAAGAGACGGAAAACGAGAGAGGGAGAGAGATTGAGAAGTGAGAGATCGACGGAGTGAGAGGGAGAGAGAGAGCGTATGTGCGTCTTTGCATCTCTGTTTTAACGGGATCGCCTCTAATAAGGGAAAGTCATGAGTCGCGGAACTCGTACCATTATTCCCCCCTCTCCCCACCCTCTCTACCTAAATCCACAAAACTTCCAACTCCGTCCCGTTTCAGTGCAAGAAATGAAACACTAACATAACGAAGGCTAGAAAACTTCCACCCGCGAATTACAGCGCTATCCGTGTTAGGCACTAATCACGGAGAGGGCGCCGCTGTGGCGAACAAACCAAAAAGAAAGAACTGCGTGCAGACGAGCACAGTGTAGCAATTTAGAAGACGAATATGCGTGCTAAATTGCGCGCAGGTTTAACTATGCGTCGTTCATATGCGTCGACAGCGTCATGGATGCGGGTTCTCGGTTCTCGCGTGCCGCGTCGTTTGCATTTGACAGTGATGAAGAGCGAGGTAAAGTGAGTTTGGGGGCCTGTAACGATTCTTTTTTAATTTGGATTACGCGCCGTAACAATTTGCCGCTGCCGCCCCATGCAGTTTGCAACGGTAGCCTTTAGGCGCGTTCTCATTTGGCTTGACCATGTTCGGATAAGTCCAGGGCACCGTGTAAGATACTTCATCTTACAGCGGGGCCCAAAGTTGTCGGTGGAGGTGGCAGCTTTCCTAACACGTTGCACAGATTTCGTTAACGTCGAAGTGAGATTGTTGCGAAAGGTCATCCCACTGCTATACAATTAGTTTTGCACCGGTAGATATTGGACAAACTGGAGAACGGTCACTTTTTTTTATTTTTCGCCTCCGTATTCTTTATTGCGATACCAATTATATGGACACTCGAAAGCGGATTTCTACCGTCGCCGTCGCTGTGAGGTTCCGTATGACGTCAACGGCGATGAAATCGTCGCCACGCGCCGTATGCTGTATGTGCGAGTGAAAGGGCGCGAGGGACGCGCGCTTTCACGGAGAGCGAACGCACGGCGGAGAGCAAAGGCGCGTTCTGCGCCGTGCTTCCTGAAGGGCTGCAGAATTAAGCGTCTCTTTCCTCCTTTACAATCACCATATATGTAGAGCAAACGCGACTTCTTCCGTCGCGCGAAAGGCCGTGGGGGGACGGGAGGGAGGGAGGGGGAGGCGACGTTTAGCTGCGGCACCAAATGCCTATTTATATAAAAAATGACGCAGTTTCACCCGAAAGGCGAAGCATCAATTGCGATAGCAAATTTGTAGAGAGCTATACGGAGTAAGGATAGTACTTTTATCAGCTGTACAAACTTGGACATGCCGCAGCACCGGCAACACACAGAACTGTTGTCGACGCCATCGGCGTTTTGCCCGCGTTCGCACAAAACGCGCGAGGCGTTGGTGACTGTTGCCGGTGCCTCTGGGGGCGGCGCGGAGGTTTTCGACGAGATCAGAACGGGACAGTCGTCGAGCAGCGTCGGAAGTCTTTACCACCTTCTCGCCTCAAAACGGTTGTATATAAATAGGCATTTTGTGCCGCAGCTAAACGTCGCCTCCCCCCCCTCCCACGGCCTTTCGCGTGTCTGAAGAAGTCGCGTTTGCTCTACATATATGGTGATTGTAAAGGAGGAAAGAGACGCTTAATTCTGCAGCCCTTAAGGGAGCACGGCGCAGAACGCGCGTTTGTTCTCAGCCGTGCGTTCACTCCCCGTGAAAGCGCGCGTCCCTCGCGCCCTTTCACTCGCACATACAGCGTTCGGCGCGCGGCGACAATTTCATCGCCTTTGACGTCATACGGAACCTCACGGCGACGGCGACGGCAGAAATCTGCTTTGGAGTGTCCATATGATTGCTATCGCAATAAAACGGTGAGGCGAGAAGGTGGCAAAGACTACCGACGCTGCTCGGCGAGTGTCCCGTTCTGATCTCGTCGAAAACCTCCGAGCCGCCCCCAGAGGCACCGGCAACAGTCAGCAACGCCGCGCCGCGCGCGTTCGGTGCGAACGCGATCAAAACGCCGACGGCGTCGACAACAGTTCTGCGCGTGGCTGGTGCTGCTGCATGTCGAAGTTTATACAGCTGATAAAACTACTATCCTTACTTCGTATAGCTCTCTACTAATTTGCTATCGCAATTGATGCTTCGCCTTTCGAGTGAAACTGCGACAATTTTTTATTCCCTCTAATTTATTTCGTATAAAGAAATAAATTTCGGCAAAACCCATCTCACGATGAATGCCGACATTAATGCGATTAGCATTGAAGCATTGTAGTGAAACACCGCGCATTGCCACCGCCGAAACTCGTCATGCATGAGGCGTGCAAACGCAGACAGGCTTTGGCTCCTCTCGCCCGCTGCCTTCTGGACAGGCTGTGCCATCTAGCGTCGCGGCCGCGAAGTCCGCGTGTGTATGTGTATATATTCAGACGAGAATATGTATGTATGACGTGGGTGCAGATTTTCCCCAGCAACAGAGACGATGTAAAGGATTTTTTTTCTTTTTTTTTTTTGTCATTGAAGTGCGGCACATACCGAGCGAATCAAGTTGTCGTCAAAAAGAATCGGTGAAAAGCGGCGCATGCCGAGTGGAATATACGCAGTCACCCAACTTAGTATCAGAGAGGTTCAGTTCATTGAAGTTGGCATGAAAGGGGTTAGGTCGATTCAAGCAAACATACCGTCAGCTAGGTGAAGTTTCCAGAGAATGCTAATCGCATTAAAACATGTCCGACGGTTGGCTTCGAACACGGTTCCCACAGCAAAGGAGCCCCATGTTCTACCCAAGTTGGCGAGAAGGAGGTTAGAACCGTAGACACCGGAATGTGCCTGAAGCATCCTAAGAATGCTAATGGCATTAATGGTGAATAGATCTATACGCCAGCCTTTTCCTAATTTGCCGCATATGCTATAAAGGAAAGACAATCAAAACTCTCGCATGTGCTAATTAAGTTACAACTTTGGAAACCAGTCTAGTTCCAGTTCTTAGAGTTTATATACGCCTCAACTATTCTGCTCGCAGATTCGTGAAAATGAATCCAAAGTGAAATCAAGTCTCCATCTTCCTTTGACATCATCGTCTTGCTTCAACTGCATCTCATTAACACTTGTTTTATTTTGATAAATGTGCTTGCAGAAGACGTCAGTGGCGATTGAACGTTGTCAAAGCCTGCTCTGCTCGGCATTAAGGATTCTTTGATGTAGCGGACCAAAATAGCCTATGTTATCTGCCCTGCGCGAAGCGAATTTCGGTTAGGCGTATGTAGAGCTCGCCACGGACCCTGTTTTTCTGGTACGCTAAGCTCCGGTTAGCGTAGGAAAGCCGCTTACGTCCGCCGTTTCTTTAACGATATATATATATATATATATATATATATATATATATATATATATATATATAGATCCGACTTTTATGGTGACACTCCTAAGCCCTGAGCTAAAGGCAGCGGTGGTTTATAAGGTTTCAATAATCTATTCAAGGAAGATTTTCGACGCGCCTTAACAAAGCAGCGCCTGAAGGCACGAGCGGTAGGTTTCATCGTCTGTAGAGTTGGGCAATGATTAAAACGTAAATCTGATTAATTAGAACCTTTTAATTGAGTAATTAATGCAATGTTAATCGGATTATCGGATTTGCATTTATTATGTGAGCTTAAGAAGGACAGAAATAGTAGTTGATGTACAGTAACTTCGGAGAAGCAAGAAATGATACCGTGCTGCAAACTGACCGTGGTGGCTCTTGGTATCGCACCAGCGACACCTTGCGTGAGCCAACGTACCAAGCATTCAGGCGCAAACGTGAGCTCGAATGTGGGGGAAAAGAAGCTTAGCTTTCTGTGGCGGTCCCATGACAGGGCACGCGTCCCTTTTTAGCAAGAAGTGGTGAAGTCGGTGCGGGCGCTCGCTTCAAATTGCTCGTATTAGCTCAACCAATTATTCGCTATCAAAACGGGTAATTACGAATAAGACATTAATCAATTAGGGCTTATGATCTGTCTGTTCAGTTATCTGCCCGCAATCAGTGTTTTTGAATTCAAGAAAGAGAGAGATAAAGGCGTTGATGGGAAAGTAGTAAGATGTGCATGCAGTGCTTTCAGACAACACTGCCGATGTTCTAATTGTTATCTTGATGTTGCTTCTTTTCAGGGTACAATAATAAATGCCTTCACAATAGGTAAGTCTTTTACGCTACTACTTAAAAGTGCTCGTTTTTTTTTTTTTTTTTTTTTTTTGTCAGCATAGTTCTCTGAAAAGGCTGCAACAGGATAGAATACGTGCGATCTTACGGCTAGACTGTGAAATTGTGAATCAGTCTTGCTAACGTGAATCATTTCAAAAGAATCGCAGTGTAACGCTGTTAGCTATTCCAATAATTTTTTATTGCTGATGATACAGTCGAAGTTAAGACAATGCCGCAAAGCAACAAAAGAGAGGCAGCAAAAATTTGTTTCTTTCGAAAATTTTCGGCGTTGATAAGAAAAAAATGACGTAGCTCCTATATTTAGCGCCCCATTATTTCTTGTACTTCACATTCAAGTTCTTGTCAAAGAGGTGTCCATCGTGACAAAGTGTGTACACCTATGGGCCCACGTGAAGTTTGACAGGAACTAAGGAAAAATAGGAAATAATATTTAAAAAAAACGGAACAAAGAGTAAGTGTATGTGCGTGTGCCGCAGGTCCAAGTTTGTATTTTTTGAACAACATCGGAGCCATCGGCCTCCCGGACTTGAACCTGCTCGAGTGCCTTGTGTTCAGCTCTCTCATCTCGGCCGTTGATCCCGTGGCCGTGAGTTCATTCTTCCTGTGTTGCTTTTGTTATTTTGTTATTTATAGCTGGCCTTTTTCTGTTTCGTTGCTCTTGTATTCCGCGCAGTATGGATGCGCCGAATCTCTACACGAAGCGTAATACGGTTCCGACTTTAGAAGTCAAGAGACTCTTTTGACGTAGTGAAAAAGTTGGCAATGGGGCGCCTTTTTTTTGTCTGGGGAAGAGAATTGGGTCAGAATAACCGATGCGCAAGCTGGACGCAATAAATTGCACCACGCATCTAAGAGCCGACGCACGTAGGTGACGTCCTCGTCGTTGACGCCATTCTTAACCATTTTTCGTCGTTGTTGTTATTATCGTTCTTACGAAGAGGGGGGACTTAGTGAAATTAGAAGTTATAGCTAACCTGGTATATTGCATGGTGACGTATCTGACGTGGAAATAGGCGCTTAGGCGGAGCAATTGCTGGCCAAGTCTGCCAGATTAACACCGCCTAAGCAGCGCTGCCACCAACGGTACTGGGAATACACACACCTGCTCTAGCGCTGGCGTAGGTGCACGGGCATACTTGAGCGACGCCGGAAAAAAAAAAAAAAGGATTAAGCTTTGGCCACCTGGTGTCTATTATCGTGCTCCCAAAACAATGCCACACGTGCGTTTCTTTTCTTTTTTTTTTTTCTTTTTTTTTTGCAATTCGCTCTTCATCTGAATGTGGTCGCCGCGGCTAGGAATCGATCCGGCGACCTCGTGGTGTGTAGCATAACCCATAGCCATTGAAACACGTTGTTGAGCCAATGAAACGCGTTGTTGGGCTTTTTGCTGCATGTTTTATAGACCAGGGCCACAAAAATTCCACAAAAGAATCCACAAAATCCACAAAAAATCCACAAAAATTCCTGACGCTAGAACTGTTCGTAATAGCGGACGTCAGCCAATCTCGACGAGGGACGTATTGTTACAGACCGCGACCGGAGAACGACAAAACGGCACTTATACAAACGAAAAGCTTTGTGTATGCGGCCTTTGGATGTAGTGGGGCAACAGTGAAAAAACAGACGATAACCAAATAACGAAGACAGGCGCACGCAGAGTACGCCCGTCTGTTGCTGCTCTCGTCCGTGTCCTCATTTGTGCGCCACGTGTGCGTTCTTATGTGACCCCCGTATTTTCAAACAATCCTCGAGCCAAAGCTCTTCCTCCACTCGACCGAGTTGAACACAGCGCTGCCCCTCGACTGAAAAAGATAATACTTTTGTCATAATATTGCTGGAGAGATTATGAAGCGCGGTGACAATTTCTGTCAAGGGACGGCGCTGCCATCAACTTTCTTGTTGGGTGCCTCGATGGACAAAACGACATCGATGGACAGGAGGACATGGAGGCACCCTACTTGATGAAAGGGGTGCACGGCGCAACCGACCGCCGTGTTTCATAGAATCTATCCATCCACCCATCCATTGGTGGAGTGTGGAGTGGAGATTCGTTCTAGAATACGAAGGTCCACTGGAATTTTGTTCTGCGCCATCTGCAGTAAATTGTGATCAACAAATTACGACACGGGTGGTCGTGAAGTTGACGTTGTCGCGTTTGGTGCCCTCTGATGTCACCGAGGCATTTTTCCGCGCCTTGAGAGGGGTCGAACACGACTGAACTCTGTTGAGCTATCTTCTGCTCGATGGTAAACGACCAGTAATTATTATCTCGCCCTTTTGCGATCCTATACTCTCGTCTCAAAATCGACCTTCAGTGCTGCGAAAAGCTACGAGGCGTGCTAAGTCACCGCAACATGCTTCACGTTCACCGTGTTAGCACGGCAATCGAATGTAGTTCCGTGCTTCGGTATGTCGGATATATTGCAGAGGCAGACATTGGTTTAGTATAGTCAAATGCTACATAAACGTTTGCCTATCTTTCTACTATCCTATAACCGCCTGTAATACGTTCCTTTTTTGTATAAAATTGACAACGCCGTGGCACAGGCGCGGATTGGTACGTCGAGGACTGATGCCATGTGCACGTTGGCTCATGTGATTGGCTCACGCGCCCTGCGAACAGAATCTTGGACAGGGGATATAGACGCCGCTAAGTCGGTCATCGGTCGCTGTTGTCAGGGCAACTGCGCTGGCGGACGCTTGCAGGCTGGGCCTTATTCCCTGGCTCCATACGGCCGGTGAGGATGGCGTTCACGTTATGACGTTTGCTGTGCCCCTGTCAACAAAATAGGAGCGCACGCCCTGACACCGGCCCAGGATTGATCCCTGTCGCGTTCTATTAAACGAAACGCCTGTAATAGTATGCCCCATCGGCATGATCCGGCGCGACTGTCCGTTCGGGTCAGACCCGGCCTATACCGCCGCTGCCTGTATGGATGACGCTGACAGATCCACACTCACTGTTTGCTTTGCGAGATTGGGCCATATACCCCGAAACCGAACGTGACTTGCATTTATACATACGCTGGTATCTGTAGCATTTTATTGTCTGGTTTATTGCTATCTGGGAGCGTTGCACATTTTTTTTTTTTTGTACGCTGATAAAACAAGCTAGTCGAAGAGCATATTGCCGACAGGCAACAACAAAAACAGGTGCTTTGATCATGTCACCGAGCTATGTAGACGTTGTGAAAACAGCAATAAAAACTGCATTTTGTTCCTATTTCTAAGACTCGCAGAACTAGTTTAAAGGAGTGCTTGTTACACGAGGCTGCCGCTAGGGTTGGCGCACTCGCTGATGCTGTAAACCATTAAATGAAAAAAAATGTAATAATAATAAAGCTACAGTTATTTATTTTAACACGAGCAGGCCCGGGTAACACGGCCTTGAAAGAAGTTTTGGTTTAGAAAAAAATAATAATAGAAAACCTGGGTTTACACAACAGCGCATACATCAGACGTTGAAAGAAGCAAATGCGGTAGTGCAGCAGCAATGACTCGAAAACAACATTCAGCAAGTTCGCTAAATAAAAATAAAAATTGTGCCGGTCTTCATTCCTTTATGAACGCAGCAATACAGAAGGGTTTTAGTGACCTTAAACATTTAGCTCTTAAAGATCTTCCAATACGTACACATGACTACAACCCTATTAGCAGTCGCATTCCTTGCTAAGTGATGTGTAAAAAAAAATACTGTTTCTTACAGGTTCTAGCAATATTTCAAGAAGTCGGAGTCAACAAAGTATTGTATTTCTTAGTATTCGGGGAGTCTCTACTTAATGGTAAGTTAAACAAAGCAACAGACTTTCTTTCTTGGGCCGTGGTTTGCACTGCAGCGTGACTCAGCTCCCGCCTTGTCTCGGTGTCTGTCCTCTCACGCAGATGCTGTGACTGTCGTCCTGTACAACATGATGGTCGGGTTTTACGGCAGCGACATCACAGCCCAAGAAGTAAGTCTGCGCCGTACTTGGGGTCGATTCCTCTCGCGCGCTTAATGCAAGACACATCTGGATTCGGTGAAATAACGCTTGAAGAACGGAACCCTTAAAACGAGACTGTGCGTGGCAGAGAGAGAGAGGCGGATGTTCGTAAGGAAAGTCTGCAGGCGTTTGCCTGGCTGACTACTTGGCATGCTACTCCGCTGGTGTTAAGTGAAAATATATGACATACAAGGTGATACACACACAAATGGCAAATTCACTGACAACCACGTACGCTAAAACTGTTCATAAAGTCTCCTAAACGCCCGTAGTTTTCAGAAATGTTAGAAGCGCTTTCGTTGCACGCAGTGTGCGAGCAGTGTTTCGACAACGGGCCCAGAACCGTCTCCCTGTTTTTTGAGCTAAAGTCGTGGTGCAAATGCGAAGCAGCCTTCAGTGATTGTCTTGTCTCATGAATGTAGACTGTAGTCGCATAAGACACGCTACAAGTTCTCGGGAACATTCCACACTGAACACACCAGTCGCTTTACATTACTAGCCGCTTTTTATGTTATTACATTTCATGAATTTCTCGCCGAAAGCACAGCGCCTAAACGTTAGCGTGACATTGTGGATTTCGAAATATTTTGTCGAGTGTCGCCCGTTCCTGGTGCCGTAAAGGTTCCGAAAATGCGTTAAGTAGAGTCTTTGTTTAACCTTATAAAGCTATGTCGTCCTTTATCGACACCCGGTTTACTATATGCCAGAACAAACAGTGTAAAAAAAAAAAAAAAAACAGTGACGTAACGGCGTGCTGATGCGGGAATTTCTACGTGGTGTCGCCACTTGTCTCTCACTTCCACGTCGTCTCTGTGACTCCCCAGACTTCCTCTCACGATATGAGCGATATCCTTGCTAGTAAAGGAGCCTTATTTATTAGCACATCTGAACTCACTGTACCTCTTTAGACTCCCCTTAAACGTACATTCTAAGTACTGTTTTCGTGATTGAGTTTGTCTTTCCCACGCAGCCTGTGCGTTCTGTACACCTGTTTTCCGTTTTTTTTTTTTTCCCCCGTTAGAAAACCCGTATATATGCGGGTTTTCTTAACGGGAACGCGCACGGTACCTTCTATGCACAGAGAGCTTCGAACTTTCTGATGTGAACGAATTTTTCTCTTTTACATACAAGCGCGTGCGAAAACGCGTGGAGCGTATGACTGCACCGAAAAAATGGCTCGCGTGTTTCCTTATAGCCACTGAATTTCATTGTGCGAGCTTGATTTAAGGAAGCGTTGAAAATGAGCTGGCGTGACTCTGAATGCCATTGTACGCTAAGTGGACTGGGCTCCCGCGATGTATCTTTGCCGTGGGCACGGCTATCTCGTCCGTGGCGGCAAACGCATTCGCTTCGACGCGAATGGTTTGTTCAAGTGGCAATCTCGTTACAGTCGTGTGAGTGTGCGCGCTGCAGGCGGTCGATTCCAGTGCCGGAACAGCAGAAAAGCCACGAATAAGCGATCGCAGCTCGTTTTCGTTGGGCTCGTTTTCGTTGGGAGGGATTTTTCTTCCTCGCGTTGAATGTCACATTCTTTTGATTTCACTTCAGCTTGCGTTCTCGCTTGGGCGTACTTTTTGCACCAAACGTGCAAGCACTCGTCGAAGTAGTAGCCGATGCTAGATTTGCGTTCCGACGAGTTGTTTTGTGTATTTTTACAAGCTTTGTTTATTGTTTTCACGTTAGTTGCTTTTGAAAAGTTGCTTGACAGGCTACTTTTGTTGATTTGACGTTCTAGCACGAAAACGGAGCGCTATATTATGCAAAGCTTTAAGAATAAAGTGTGAGGGACTGCACAGTTGCGAAGATGAATGGTTAGAAAAACGAATGAACGCTGAAGAAACGGGGCATGTCCTTTAGTTTATATTCGCTGATTTTGTTCATTTAAGACCATACTTGTCTTGCTAATTTTACACTTGCGATGCTGAAACAAAGAAATTAGATCGGCGGGGTGGGCGACAAAAGGAATGGACGCCGCTGTCATGCCTGGACGAAGATTCTCCCGCGGACTTATTCATTTTGCTATAAAGAACAAAAAAAAAATGTCGCAGTTTCGTCCGAAAGGCGAAGCATCAATTGCGATAGCAAATTAGTAGAGAGCTATTCGGAGTAGGGATAGTAGTTTTATCGGCTGCATAAACTTGGACACATTAGCTTACTAACTGAATTAACAAGCGTGGTGTCAGCACGCACAAGCAAACATGAATAGATCACACTCAATGACCGCAGACAACCACTGTCAAAACGCTGGCAGCAAGCGCAGCCGCCGCAGCGATAAAGGTTCGTGCGGTCTATCGCTTCAAGGGAAACTGAGCGGCGAATGCACAGCGCATATAAAAGTCAGAGCCGTGTGGAGATTGCTTTTAAGAGACGGTGCGGGCGACCGCCGCAGCCGGGCAAAGTACAATACAAGTTGTTGGCCGAGTAGAAGCTGCCCCCCCCCTCCCTCCCGCGCTGCCTTCCCGCTTTACTCCTTTCGCGTGGGAGATTGAGTGGCCAGTTCCCCTTGCGCCCGGTTGCAAGATACGCATTTGGTGCCGCAGCACAGCGTCGCCCCGCCTCCCTCCCTCCCATACCCCCACGGCCTTTCGCGCGACGGAAGTCGCGTTTGCTTTCCGCCGTGCGTTCGCTCTCCGTGATAGCGCGCCTCCCCGCGCGCTTTCACTCGCGCATACGGCGCGCGGCGACGATTTTATCGCCCTTGGACTTTATACAGAACCTCGCTGCGACGGCGAGGGCAGAAATCCGCTTGAAGTGTCCATATAATTGATATCGCGATAAAATAAACAAGAAAATGCTTTCTAGAGCGAAGAAAAGAGCAGCAGCTGAAGGTAGTGGCACTTTCTCCAAACCTGCGCAGATCGGTGTGGGCTTCGCTGCGTTCCTGTCCGTGAGTCTAGGCGCCTCGGCGATTGGCTGCGTCATGGGCATGATCACCGCATTCGCCACCAAGTACACGCACGACGTCAGGGGTGAGTGTTTTGAGCTTTTTATTTGCATAAGAGGGGATGAATGTTGTCGCAGTTCATCTCCAGTCTAGCCTGAAGCTTTTCCTCCGAGAGCGTGTCATTACCCTGACATATCTCGCCCAGCACGTGAGGGACGTGCTGAGCAAGAGCATAGTCATTCTCCAGCATAGTCACTCACGTCAGGTCATTCGTAGTTCTTGTTCGCGTATAAGAGCGCACTTTAACTGACATTGTTTCTGCTTTTTGTTGTCTTCTTTTTTTTTTCTATTTTCCCCTGTGTCATTCTCCGCAGTGGTCGAACCCCTGGCTGTGCTAGGCATCGCCTATCTATCGTACCTCACCGCCGAGCTGGTCCACTTCTCGGGGATCATCAGGTAAGCCGAGCACTATTCTCTTTGACGTGGCTTTCGATCGGGGTACATTTACTGTATGAAATTTCGAGTTACGAACTCCCGCTCAGACCGTCATGTTACCAAGAAGCGATGCCCTAAACTAAAGAGAAATTCCAACGTTAACTAGCTCTCTCTCGTCCACCGCGGTTGCTTAAGTGGCTACGGCGTTGCGCTGTTGAGCTCGAGGTCGCGGGTTCGTTTCCGGACGCGGCGACCGCATCTCTATGGACGCAAAACGCAGAAAAATTGTTCGCGCACTTACATTATATGTGCACGTTAGAGAGCCCCAAGCGGTCAAAATTAATCCGGACTACGCCACCACGGCGCGCCTCATGATCAGATCATGATTCTTGCCCGTAAAACTAGACATAATTTACGAGGTATATTTCCACACAGTAATGTAGACAGATTTCTAACCTATGAACCATAACTACATAGCCAAGGTTGCAGATTGGTAGCGCTTACACACCACGCATTTTATGAGGACAAGTAGCAGAGCCCCAATGGCCTCGGTGTGCCATCTGTGGCAGTAATCCAAATACTGCCCAAATACTGTGACAATATACAGGCCTCACCCCCCCCCCCTTACCCCTACCCCAAATAGCCGAGTAGCTGGCTGAATACAAAATCGAAAATCCAGCTAATCGAAAAAAAAAAGTGCGATTCTAAGCGATACCACGAGATATCTCGTTGAGCGGTAGCCTATGCCTAATTACACCGTGGAGTACGTGACGTCGACCTGCACCCATAGCTCGTAACTTGCTTGTTTCAGCGGTGGTGTCTCTTCTCACCATTTTTCCAGTGGTGACTGAAAGGCGCGCGTACAATCTGCGCCAATAGCAAAAGTAACACTACATGTCTGATCTAGCGATGACTCTCGCGAAACCTATTTTCCAGGACCACGCATACCTTCATTTGCCCTATTATTACTCTCGTGTTCAAGAACCCCGCATGTGGAACATTTTCAGCTCGGCAACAAGAAACAAAAGATTACCGTCTCTAAACGCAAATCTGATATTTTATTTCATATTGATCGAGGCACCGTGTACGCGCGACGCAGGTATCATGTGACCAGCATAAACTTGGAAACGTTAATTATCCCCCATCACTCACTACTGAGCACTTTGGTTAATTAAAGGAGGTTTTTGGCCACCGTAAACTCGAACCCGTTTCTTCTTACCGCCTCCTTATAATCACTTTCTTTCGTGGCTCGCTACCCACAGGTGCCCCTGAGTGGCGCTATACTTATAATACAATGTGCCTGAGAGCTCAACCGCTGCTCCTTCTGAGCACGCCTACCCGCTTGCTTCGTTATAAACGACTCGCCTGATTGATTGCTCTTAAAGTGAAAGATTAGCTGCCCGTATCAAAGGAGCTAGAGCCTTCCAGCTTCTTTTCTCTTCGCATTTCGTTTAACCCTTTCCGTCACGCGAGGTATAGTCGGTCCTAGCTTGACTGCCTGCGAAATGAGGCACGCAAGAAATTAAGAAACGCGTAATGAAGATGACACATGCTACCTTGCGTGCGCCGAAAGACTGTTTCTTTTTAAGCCTTTCTCGTTATAACGATCCCGACGGCGAGCTTGTATTCGTTGGTGGGGAGTCTCTGTATTCCCGGATAACAGCGTAAGTAAAACGAAAAGCTTGCAGTATGGGAACACCGTTAACAACAACAACAACAACAGCAGCAGCGTCAGCACCTAAGCTAATGAGAGAATAGAAGCACCCCTTGCGTCTGACAGGGAGATTCATTCGCTAATTTGGTTTTGGCTTCGCTTACGCCTGGTTTTTTTTTTTTAATTAAATGTATTTAAGGAGAGGTCGGTGCCTATATGTGGCGCCGGTTACGCCTGGTTAGCTGGATTCTGGACGTCAAGAACCCTCTTTTTTTTTCGTGTGTTTCGAAAACGAATCTCATGGAAAAGGGAATAAATGGCGTATTCTGATTTGTTGGGTAGCTACAGAATATCATTGAACGAGACCCGTCAATGTGTACTACATACGATCGCGTCCTGATTATATGCAACAAGCGCACAGGACAGGATCCTACTTTTGCCTCTTTTATAATTACATGCGCTAAATATATGTCGCTGTATTTTTTAAACCAGCTCTCTTTTAATCGAAGCCGACGTATAGTTTACAGCGTTATGGCTTGGTTAATTTAAAGTACGCCATGCAAGGACATCATATGCTGATAATTTATTTTTAGGTAGTTTTTCTCTCTTCGGCTCCGTCCCAAATGCGACCGCCACAGTAACAGGCAATAAATAAAAGCCGGATAAATTACACACCGACTGAACAGTGTGCTGAAACTCTTGTACGAACCTGGGCTGCTACTTTCGTGAGTTCAGGAACCGAACAGCTTGACACTACATCCGGCAAAGCTGCCACTGAAAAACCATTTTGCCATATTAGGCACTGTAGACGCATCTAAGTAAATCAATCTAGACTTCCTTCGCTAACATCTTTTTCCGTATGCAAAGAGCATCTTTTTCCGTATGCAATTTCGAACGTTTATGACTTCTTAGGCGGTTTTTCACCGCCGTGCCCGAGTGCTATTTATTTCTTTGTCTGTATGATTGATTGATTCATTGGTTGTTATGCGTATGCTTCTTTCTTCGTCAGCATCATCTGCTGCGGCCTAGTCCAAGTGCAGTATGCCATGGGGAACATCTCGCGAAAGTCCTACACAACAGTCAAGTACTTCACCAAGATGCTCAGGTGAGCTAGTGCCTCAAGTATGGATCGTCCGCGTTTGGTCCCTGTATTCTTAAGCCGCAGCCAACGAAGTACACTTTTGTTGTGAACTCGCCGCGATTGCTCAATGTCTATGGCGTCCTGCTAAGCATAACTATCTGCGGGTCTGATATTCCCGACCCTGTAACCTTACATAAATCAGGCGTATGTAAATAAACGGTCTTGCACCGAGCACTGCGTGCAGTTTATAACGCACCGGACCTGGTGTGCTATAAAAGTAATCTTCCCTGTCTTTTCAGGCGACGAGAAACACCGCCGCAGTACTTAATGTCATAAAATGTCACTATATTTGAAAACTAGTCACTATACACATCTCTAACCGACAGCCATGAGTGAGAACAGAGCTAGCTCAAAAGAGATCGAAGCAGAAATAAACACCTGCTTAAGCAGTTCTGCAATCTAGTGGTGCCTCAGTCCAGAACACATCCAGTCAACGACCAGAAACGCAAACTGTCAGTGTCGGGCCAAGTTGGTAATCAATCATTCGCAATGTGGCGGAAAGGTCGCACGCAGGACGGGTTGAATCGTCGTGTCCTTGTCTCTTTCACCCGTCCTGCGTGCCGTGTTTGTTCTGTAATGTGCATTACGAGTCTGCTGCCTTTCTTGAGATTTGTGCATCACCCCCAACGGTATACAGATCATTCCATCGACGATTGTGTTTAGACAACAGCTCGATCTTAGAAGCTATAGCGCCTCACGGCCACCTTTTGCGGGCGCGTGACTTGAAAACCGTGCCGCTCGGAGGAACGAAAACAACCGAGTGCGATCTCTCATGTGCGCATACACGTAAGTGTCGATCACGCATTTACATAGAGACGTCCGTACAATCCAGGTTTTAGCAACCACAGCAGCGCTCTTATAGTTTTCATGTCCTCTCTTTGCTACCCCCCCCCGCCTCTTACCCTGTAGGGTAGCAAACGGGTGCAAATCTGGTTGGCCTCCATACCGTTAATTTCATCTATCTATCTATCTATCTATCTATCTATCTATCTATCTATCTATCTATCTATCTATCTATCTAATCTATCTATCTATCTATCTATCTATCTATCTATCTATCTATCTATCTATCTATCTCTCTCTCTCTCTCTCTCTCTCTCTCTCTCTCTCTCTCTCGCGCGCGCGCGCGCGCGCGCGCGCGCGCGCATTTTGGCCTCTTGGAGTCTGCTGTAGGCCGCGCGCGAAACACGTGTCTGAAGAACGCAAGTGCGGCTTCGCGGATGATTTTAAGTGTTTCCACTGTTTGTTCGGCGGATTTCTAAGCCCTATAGGAAGCGTAAATACGAAAAGACTTTCGCGTTCTCGTGTAGCATTACAGCGGCCGGCGGGTAATTCAAGCGGGGACGAGGAGTCGTGCGTGTGCGAGTCCCGACTGAAGTGTCATTCCGCTTGACGGAACGACGCCTTGACGTCGCGCGTGCCTTATTTGAACGCCGCGGCGCGGTGGCCCATTACGGCGCGCCGACGACGTCGCCGCGACTTGTCCCATCAGTGCGTTCGTTTCAAGCACCAGGAGGAGGACATGGAAGACGTCTCGAAGAGAGAGTGAGAGAGATCCAAAGTATATACACATCAACCCACTTCACGTTAACGGCACGTGGATGGAGCGGAGACAGCGAAACGGAGTCGAGCGCTCTTTACATGCTAGGCACGGCACGTGGCGAACGCTCGCCATTGTTTTGTCTCGCATGCCAGGGCTTTCCTCTCTATTTTCGTTTCTTTTTTATTTATTTTTTATTTTTTTTTTGGGGGGGGGGAGGGGGTGAAGCCGCGGCTTTGGTGATGTTTTCGCAATTTGCCACCAGCGTGCTCCATCGCTCATCGTCAGCGGCACCTTGAAGTTCGAAGTGTTCGGTATAATATAGAAAGGCTCGCAAACGTGGCCGTGCTTTTCAACATAATGCCGTAGATAAACAAACACCGGCAGTACGCGACACTCTCCTTAAAGGCAGTGTGTGTTTGCGCATCGACACCTGCCAACTTTTACGATTTTATCGTGAAATGCCCGATTTATAGTGCTTGTTTACGATTGATGTACTGGCAACAATAAATCGACGATATCTATCATCTGCGCCTATTGTTTAAGGCAAAATTTATTTCGAAATAATACAAATGCAGTCGCTAACCATAATTTTCATACCGTAATTTAATTGTCGGAGCCGTCCATTCTATACGGGCACGCAGCTGCGACTCCAACTTACGGAACACGTATACAACGGTAACCTAAACTTCAGCCGACGTTCCGTGAACATTTCACGAATGCTCTTCATAAACGTTCGTGGCGCAGGTCATATGTTATAGCGGCGAATATATAGAGCAGTGTGCCTGTTGATAGCGTCCTTGCTGAACGAAGCCTGCGGATATTTAATGAACATTCTACATCTTGAGTAGTAGGGGTTTTTTTATTATTATTATTTTTCTACCCGCCGTGGTGGCGCCATGCATCTATCGTGCTATGTTGCTGAGCTCGAGGTCGCTGGCTCTATTCCCGGCTTGGCTGTCGCATTTCAACGGGGGCGAAAGGTCAAAGCGCTCGTGCACTAATATTTAGGTGCACTTTAAAGAACCCCAGATCAACAAGAATATAATCCGGGGGTCCTCCATGCACTACGGCGTTCCCTCGTAGCCCCTAGTGCTGCTTTGGAACGCTAAACTTCACGAATCAAACCCCATGAAACAACAAAGTCTCGTGGCGCGGCCTTTCGACTAAATGAAGCCCCCCCCCCCCCCCCCTCCCCCCCTTTCTTCGCCGGGAACCGGAAGAAATTTCGAGGTCGGCTTTGACGCGTGAGGAGTGATGGCGGCCAATATATGCGATGTCGTTAGCGGTGAGCTCGCATTCCAAGTTTCTTTCTTTGTTTTTCTCTGTCTCCGTCTCAGGCGATCGTTTTTCTTCAACTGTCCGCGATTCTTCGTCTCGGTGCGCGTGAAATTCCAGTTTACGGGTCAAAAGGGTCGACGAAACAATGAGAAGCGCCGGAGCAGCTTGGCCTTGAACGGCATCTAAGAAGAAAAAGAAAGTCCCGGGGAGACGCTTCAACGGTGGCGCGAGTCGGCGGTTGTAACTCAAAAAGGACCGCCAAGGTCGTCGCTGATGGGCTTTCTCGATGCCTTTGTCTTTTGTTTCAGTTTGCTTGATGTTTTGTTTTGAAATGTTGCTTGCGGTTGTGCTGCCTAAATGTCCTTGCATGGGACTTGTTGGTCCTCGCGAGAAGTGTCATCAAAGGAACCGCATCGCTAGATTCGAAGAACAAAAAATAAAAGTAGAGTTCTTGGCTTTCATCTTATTGAGGCATCTTAATTATAACATTCCCTTAAAGTGACCTTCTTGTTCACAACGGCGTCCTAACACTTATTTGTACGCTCTTCCAGCCTCAAAAGAAAAAAAAAAGATGAAACAAATGTATTCAGCGTATTCATCGAATACCGTATGCCGTTCTGCCGAAAACACGTTTAGGTACATACAAGCGCATACCTTTCTTACCTACCTATTCTAACCAAACATAAACCTCACTCGCATTTTTATCATCTTGCCTCCTCCAATCTACCATCTGTCTTACAAGACTTATCGTCATCATCATCAGCCTACATATTTATGTCCACTGCAGGACGAAGGCCTCTCCCTGCAATCTCCAATTACCCGTCTTGCACTAGCTGATTCCAGCTTGCGCTTGCAAATTTCTTAACTTCATCAACGCACCTAGTCTTCTGCCGTCCTCGACAGTGCTTCCCTTCTCTTGGCATCCATTCTGTAACTCTAATGGTCCACCGGTTATCCATCCTACGCATTACATGGCCTGCCCAGCTCCATTTTTTCCTCTTAATGTCAACTATAATATCCGCTATCCCCGTTTTATCTCTGATCCACACCGCTCTCTTCCTGTCTCTTAACGTTAGGCCTAACATTTTTCGTTCCACAGCACTTATAGAGAGAGAGAAATGAATGATTGGTAGGTCAAGCTCATCCTCCATTGTGGGCACGTGCCATGTTTTGAAGGCACAACAACATTAAGCAGATGTGCCTCCGGTTTGCTATACCCTTTACACGAAGAAGGGTGTAAGAGGTTAAAAAAAACGCAAACCTTATCATCCGTTAAAAGTTCAACCGCCACCACACTTTTACCGCAGTAACGCAATTTCACTGTCGCCTGTGGCTAGAGATTGCTTTCACAAAATATTACTCCTTTCTAATTCACATGTTCAACTCATTGAGGTGTGAGGAGACAGTCGAGCAGCGCTTCTGTTTTTTCTCTCCTTAGGATCTTTTTCTGACCGTTAAGCTAGCCGTAAAGCATTTTCAGAAACGAATATCCTTGGCTGCATGGCGTAGCGGGCGCGGAGATCAACGTGGGCATTGCTGCATTTTCTGAAATCGATTAGTCTTATAGTGACCGCTTGTAGGCGTTCCAGACGACGGCGATAATATATACCTGGCCTTGACGCATTATAGCCGTGACTGCTGTATAGGCGCCGTAAAAAGTCATATTTCACCACTTCCCAGGCAATGCGTTTTACTCGCGGTGAGTGAGCAGACGCGGAAATATTGCAGCGAAGATATTGACTCAGTCCGCTCGACTATATTAGCCATTCGTGGGAGCGACCAATTGGTCTTATTGCTTCAGCATCGACCCGTTGTCTCGGGTCGCTGGAGATTGGGACAGAGATTACATGTTGCCCATTTCAGTCAAGTGCAGAGGCCGCATTAGTTCGATTTCGGTGACTTCCCTTGCGACGTAAGAAATCGACCCTCACTTTAAAGTGCGTTCGTTGCAGTCACGGCACATGGTAGCGCACTATCTGTGAATATGTATACGCTTAACGAAGACACGACGCGAAAAATCAAACGTCATTACCGTATACCATATTACCATACATATCCCTATGGCACCGGTGGCGTCGACCGAAACAACAGTGCTGGTAGCGGCGACACACGGCGTGTATTGTTCAGCTGCTGACCCCCCCCCCCCCCCCCTTCCCCTGCGGTAGCTCAGTAGCTACGGCGTTGCGCGGCGTAGCTCGAGGTCGCGGGTTGGAGCCACCGGATCAAAATTTATGTTGAGCGAAAACTGCAGGGACCCCCCACCACTTGCGCCTCAAGACGTTGCCAATCGAACAAGAAAAAGGGAAACGTTTAGTATACATACGGGAAGCCGAAATGCCATAAGCAGGAAAAAGAAAGAAAAAAAATGTCGCAGTTTCGCCCGAAAGGCGAAGCATCGATTGCTTTACCAAATTAGTAGCGAGCTATTCGGAGTAGGGATAGTAGTTTTATCGGCTGCATAAACTTGGACACATTGGCTTACTAACTGAATTAATAATCGTGGTACGTCATCGCGCACAAGCAAACATGAATAGATCACACTGAATGACCGCAGCCAACGACTGTCAGAACGCTGGCAGCAAGCGCAGGTTCGCGCGGTCTATCGCTTCAACAGAAACTGAGCGGCGAATGCACAGCGCATACAAAGGTCAGAGCCGTGTGGAGATAAGAGACGGTGCGGGCGACCGGCACCGCCGGGCAAAGGAGAAGTTGTTGGCAGAGGAGGAGCTGCCCCCCCCCACCCCCTCCCCCCTCTTCCCGTTTCTTGCTTTCGCGTGGGAGATTGAGTGGCAAGATACGCCTTTGGTGCCGGAGCACAACGCCGCCCCGCCTCCCTACCTCCCATACCCCCACGGCCTTTCGGGCGACGGTCGCGTTTTCTTTCCACCGTGCGTTCGCTCTCCGTGATAGCGCGCGGGGGAGTTCGCCCTCCGTGATAGCGCGCGTCCCCCGCGCTCTTTCGCTCGCGCATACGGCCCGCGGTGACGATTTTATCGCCCTTGGAATCTATACGGAACCTCACGGCGACGGCGACGGCAGAAATCCGGTTGAAGTGTCCATATAATTTCTATCGCAATAAAAATGTCGCAGTTTCGCCCGAAAGGCGAAGCATCAATTGCGATAGCAAATTGGTAGAGAGCTATTCGGAGTAGGGATAGTAGAGTAGTTTTATCGGCCGCATAAACTTGGACAAATTCGCTTTCTAACTGAATTGACAAGCGTGGTGTCATCGTGCACAAGCAAACATGAATAGATCACACTGAATGACCGCAGACAAGGACTGTCAAAACGCTGGCAGCAAGCGCAGCCGCTGCAGCCAGCGGGCGAAGAAGCGTGCGGTCTATCGCTTCAACGGAAACTGAGCGGCGAATGCACAGCGCATGCAAAGGTCAGAGCCGTATGGAGATAAGAGACGGTGCGGGCTACGGCCACCACAGCCAGTGCAAGCGTATTTGTTGGCAGAGTAGAAGCTGCTCCCCCTCCCCTCCCTCCCGCGCTGCCTCCCCGCTTTTTTTTTCGCTTTCGCGTGGGAGATTGCGTTGCCAGTTCCCCTTGCGCTGGGTTGCAAGATAAGCATTTGGTGCCGTAGCACAGCGTCGCCCCGCCTCCCTCCCCCCCCATACCCCCCCCCCGGCCTTTCGCGCGACAATCGCGTTTGCTTTCCGCCGTCCGTTGGCTCTCCGTGATAGCGTGCGTCCCCCGCGCGCTTTTACTCGCGCATACGGCGCGCGACGACGATTTTATCGCCCTTGGAATCTATACGGAACCTCACGCCGACGGCGACGGCGACGGCAGAAATCCCGTTGAAGTGTCCATATAATTGCTATCGCAATAAAAGAACGAACCATTCAGAGCCTATATGTCAATGTAAACTCGCTTATGCCGCTCTGACCGTAATAGAGGATATAGCCATGCAGTTCGCCGACGCTAAGGGCCTCTCACGGCCCCGATTCGAAGCAGACAAGCTGCATGCGCGGAGCGCCGGGTGCAGTCACGGATTCGTGATGTCGTTACCGAGTTTAGCGTTAAAAGCGCAGGAAGACTGGCGAGAACATTTAGGGGTGAGATCGCTTTATAGTCGGCATTGTGTATTTCCCCGTTCTTTATTTATAAGCTATCTGACAACGCTGAGCTTGGGAGTAAAAAGTTTATTTCATCGGTGAAAAAACAGCTCGAAATAAACACGGACAAGGGAGAAACAAAGGACTAGCGAAGTCCTGTGCAGCGCTTGCGCTGTGTTCTTCCCTTGTCCGTGTTTATTTCGCGCTGTTCTTTCACCGATGGATTTGTACCAACTAGCTCTCATTCATATCCTCTTCGATGTTTTCTTTCAATTTCGATGGTGACGCCGACGGCCAAGAAAAGTTTGCGCGCGAAGCTAACGGTTGTTATTAAGTCTGCGTGACGCCGTACAGTCGAGCAACGTGCAATGGAGGAAAGAGGGACAGATTAAACGGCAATCAGTTTTTGTCTCGGCACGAAAACTGTCACGACTGCATCTAACTGCCAGAGGATCTTTTTCTTTCTTTTCTTTCTTCTTTCAATAGCCAGAGGAAGAAAACAAAGAGCGAACTTCTAGCTAAATGCGAGACACATGTCATTGCTACAGTGAGACTGTCATATTGAACACTTTTTTTTTTCAAGATACCTCACAGGCTCTATGAGGAGCATTGAGTAAGGGGAGGGGGGGGGGGAGGAGGAGGGGGGATATCACTGCGTGACAGCTGTACACGTTTCATCATTATGAACATTGGATCGCAATTTTTTATTTCATAATCTAGCAGCTTCGTCAACAGTTGGCATAATAACTTCTAAAAGAAAGACAGGGAGAGAATTTATAATTATAATTATTTAAATATAGGTAGTACCAGCCACTAAGATAACAGGAAGCAAGGATTATGTTTCTATTGCGAACCATGGCCAATCCCCCCTCGTGGCTACGTGTCCTATGTTGAAGGCGACAACGACAACGGCCACGACAATGCGTATCTGGCCGGATTTAGAGCACTTGCCTCGAGGACACGCACCTCCCGAAAAGTCAGATCGTTGCTACTTGGACAACTTGAGAATCCTGCCGCAAGTCACGCAGCTTCATCACGAGCTGAGCAGCTCTTTCCTAAAGGTGCTTCTGGCACCCAAGTAGACGATCGTCATACGTGATACGCAAGCTGACGCTGATGCTGTTGCGCCGGCTTGTCACACGAGCCTACTACACACCAGCACGAATGCCGACCAAGAACGGCCACGTGATTCCATCCACGTGATGTACACTGTGGGCATTCATACTATATACATACAGATTGCCGGCAGCCTTCCATTTTGTGAATCCACCTCCGCTGTGCAGATCCCCTCCGAATTCACGTGACTCAGCTCCGACCGAAAAGTCGTCGTAATCTGACAGGTCCTAAAATCCTGAGAGGACGTCGACCGAACCTAGGGACTGGGGAGCCCTCGCTTGTGAGTGTGTGTGTGTGTGTGGGCTTATTACATAGGACAGAACATTTCTGCCGACCACCGGGCGACAGAACGTGCCGTGAATCTATACCGTGCTGTTCTTGTTGTTGGGCCACAACGATGGCCACAACACACAACAGCGTGTGTTATGTTCGTATTATTCTCTCTCTATCTCTCTTCGCCCCCCCCCCCCCCCCCACCGCCCCACCCCCTCCTTTTCTTTTGTTTCATCACACACCTCTGGACACGCTACGAAACACCAAAACGCTCTTTCGTTATGATTTCTTCTTTCCGCCGATATGACGTCTCTACAATCTATTGGTTCGCATTCTTAACACCCCGGCGACATTGTTATCAGTGGAGTACAGCAACATGTCGTCGAACAGTACTTACAAGAACCACAAAATTTTCATTGAGCAGTAGCATGACAGAGAAATGAAAGTCAGGGAGATTAGCCATGGGTTCTGTCCGACTGGCTACCCTACACGTGGGTAAGGGGGCAATAAATATAAGGAACGTTTTTTTTTTTTTTTTAAGGTCTGTGGCTATGGCTCAGTGGCTATGGCGTGGTGTTGCTGAGCGCGAGGTTGCGGACTCGGCCCCGGCCGCGGCGGCCACATTTCAATGAGGGCAAAATGCAAGAACGCTCGTTTTCTTAGGGGCACGTTATGTAGATACCCAAGTGATCAGAATTAATTTTGAGTGCCCCCGCACTACGGCGTGCTTCATGATCAGTTGGTAGTTTTTGGCAGCTAAAATCACAGAATTTAGTTTTTAAGTGCGAATTTCTTTCTAGGATTTGATGTTTGGCGTTTTATTCCTTTGGTATATGCCTTAGTCGCTTCAGCTAACCACACATAACTTTAGGTTGGTGACTGCTCGGTAATGTTCCTTTTTGTCAAGCTTTACCTCGCTAGATAAACAAGCTTTCAGTATAATCACCGTGTGGTCGGCTTCACCCTTGATATTATCCCTTATTATTCGTAGAACGCGGTTATCAAGTGCGGACCGAGTCCATACAAAGCTAGTTATAATTCGTTGGGCCCCAGAGCAGCTTAGAACAGATGTCACGGACGTTCATGCAACAGATAAAAATAGCTGAAAAAGCATTCGTCGTGTTATTAGTGGCGATACCGAAATATCACCGTGCAGTGTTCGCCTATTTATTCGCCGTTCGCGTTCTAGATTACTGCCTACGCAAGCCGGGTGTCGGGTGGGGCCCTCGGTAACGAAATTAGCCGTATTATTTTGCCTCGGGAAATCCTGAACACGTGGGGCAGAACGCGGAAGCGACTGGAAATGTAAATCCTGCTCGCGCGTTATTGTCTTATAATGCGTCACTCGCAGACATTCGGTAGCGATCTCGTACATTATATATATCGCCGGTATAGCAGACCACCGCGCGTATGCGCGCGTTTGCTCCTACCGAACTTATACGTGCTATCAGAAACGTCGGTTACTAAACCAGCTTTCGTAAGCAGGTCTGTTTTTCTAGGCGGTCGGCGTATATCTACTTTCACGTTCGCTGCGCGCAAATCACATGCAAATTATATGGGCTGTCAAAACGGTGGACGATTCGTTATATATGTTCTTTTATAAATAATTCTCCTCTGAGCCACGGCGGAAAAACAGTGCTCCCGGCGAGTTTTGCGGTGTTCGGGTTACATTCGACATAACTTATTAGCTTACGTAAAGAGCAGAGGTTTGAAAACATGGTTTAATTCCCTGTTTCTTGTATGCTACACTGACGTTGTTTAAACTTTCATTCGCCTTCTGTAAACGCGGTGTCTGTCTTGTGTACTTAGGAAATAAAGGAAACGCGATGAACAAGTAAAGAGGGCAACGCGATAGAAGTGGAACAAATTCGTGCTTGCTAGGGGAAAAAAAGAAAATGTTAGCTCGCCTGCACTCGTCTAATCGCACGTGAGAAAAAATAGAAAAACTGTTGTTCCCGACAACCGATAAAGCGGTTTAATTTGTTACTTGTAAACGAGATAACCGTAATTAAAAGAATGTGGTGAAACTGAACTGTACGGGACTCTTCTTTTTCAACGCGCTCGCGATAGTTGGGAAACTTGAAATTTTAGATGCACGTCCTTCAGAACGTCAAAACATTCGTTACGAAAAGAGGTATCAATAGGATCCCCCGTTTCATGTGTTAGAGCTTTCGGTGCGAACCTATAGTCGGATGTTTTAAAGGGAACCGTGCCATTAAAATTGTCTCGTATAGGCTACGTCAACCTTGCGAAATCGCGTTTCATAAAAGAATTACGTCGCACGCAGTCCGCTGTAGAACAGCGCTATGCAGATATCGCTTATAGAATCTTGATATATCGTTATTGATGTAAAAATAGACTTGTAAGCTGGGCACTTCCCAGTTTTAAGATGTTTTTACTTATTGGCAAGATCACTTAAATGCACCGATCACCTAAAACAAGAAACTGATTTCATCACTTGGTAAAGCGTATCGCAATAAGGGCGACAGCGTTAGCCAAGCTTCTCGCGTTTTTCGGGCCTTTTAAGGCTTTACAGAGCTACATTTATCGTAGCAACTTGCATTGGAGAACCATGCATATCTGGCGTCGTTGGAGAGACGATACAGATGGATTTGGACCCGAAGTAAAGCGTCATGTTGAAACCACTCGCTCTTCAAATGCGCCGCATGCACGCGGCGTGACGCAAGCAGTAGAGTGGAACACGATGACTCGGCTTGACTCGAACTGTCCAGGAATATCGTGACTCGTCGACGGCACGTGGACGTATACATACATCATTAGCGTCCCGATATAATCGAGATTTCGAGCTGCTTCGCCGAGAATGTTTGACGGTTTTGCAACGTTTCCCAACGCCGATGCGTCGTTTAGTTCTTCCATTACGTGCCGTGCTTCAATTTCACCAGCGTAGTTTTTTATACGTTAGATATCGTGCTGTACGATTCGCTTTTATGTAACTTTTTTTTTGTAATCATTGTCATATCGAGATGGGCACTCCAATTATCCCACAGCTCGTCGCTTGGTGCGCCTGTTAATAGCTTTGTTCAGGTTATGATATGGCAAATCAGTAATCCCGAATATTACGATAATGTACCTCACCTCATGTGACCCAGTTGATGTGGTGTTCTGCAGCCGAGCGCCAGATCGCGGATTTGATTCCAATCTGCATAGTCATCATCCTAAGTTGGGAATGCAAAACATTCGTGTACTTTGGTTTGGGTGCACGTTACAGAACACCAGGTAGTCACATTTATTTCAGGATCTTCTTCAACAACATTTCCCTTTAGAGCCTCGTACCGTAAAGGGAAAAATCTTTCTTAGCAACGACAGCTTTGGCGTTTACTTCACATCTTCGTACCCTGTCGATCACGTCTTGAATGTGCTGGCTAGGGATTGGTCAAAAACCACATCGAGCGCCATGCCAAAGTGTTCTATAGTGATTTTTTACTACAGCGTGTATGTTCAATGTTAGGGTAGCTCCTGCAGTGCACGGAAGTCTTGCGTAAGCGGGCGAAATCCTCAGGAAAGAACCGTCAGAGCTACGCACCGGGTTACGAGAGTCGTGTTAATCGCCTTCTCCTGTCGACGTTCCTTCCTTCGGTAAGCTGATATGAGCTTTCTGCAGAGCTATTACTTGGTATTTCGCCATTTCCCCTCTTTTTTAAATCAATGTAATTAAATAATTTTTCTCTTTCCACGCACGGTTGCTACTCGAAACCTTTGCACGTACTCTATAAGCGCGCGAACAACACAAACTGACGGAGCTGTACACCACAACTTCTGCAGAGCTATTGCTTGGTATTTCGCCATTTCGCCTCTTTTTTAAATCATTGTAATTAAATAATTTTTCTTTTCCACGCACGGTTGCTACTCGAAACCTTTGCACGTACTCTATAAGCGCGCGATCAACACAAAGTGACGGAGCTGTACACCACAACGCCCTTGGTGCGCTGTGGTGCTCAAATCACTCTCTTTTTTGTGTTTTTCGTTAACCAACTATTGCAGTCGCTCAAGATAACGCAATCGGAACGCTCATTGCATTTCAGACAATGCGTGTACATATACCAGATACTTCGCCCCGGGCCCGTATACCCACCACCCTGCCAGCCTCCCAGAAGAAAGGCCCCGCACAACATTCAGTGCAACAGTCTTTGTACATCGTGCCTAGCTTACGCACCTGCGATAGGCACCTGTGGTGACGCCGTCGATTCCTTCACGGTGTGCGAGCCATCCTCGAGTAAGCCTCACAATCACAGGGCTTAAAAAAAAGTCTGACTTACCGTTATATGCAATCAACTCAGTTTACTCTTCTTGTATGAGAAATACAGCGACTACACACACGTCCGTACTGATGGTTCAATTGCATCGACCAGTTCCTGTGGCGCTGTAGTTATACCGTCGAAAGGAGATAACCGAACGGTTCAAGACTTCGCATGTGACAACGCCTACAGCTGCAGAACTCGCGATTATCTGCGGTGCACTTCACATGATCGATACAGAGAGTGCTGGAAAATGGGCCGTTTTCTGCGACTCAAAAGCCGTCATTACAATATATGCAGTCGTTCCTCCAACCTGAAATGCATGACAAACTGACGTGGGAATTCGTGGAGCTTAACAGCCACTGGAAAGAAAAAGGCTACGATTTTTTTTTTTTTCAGTGGTTTTCAGTGGCTGCTCGCTCGTCACATAAAGAAGGCCACTGCGTCCCGATTCCACTCTCTAGGACAGACGCTGCCAGGCAGCTTCGTCTTCTGGTGCGCTCTCTCTCGTTAGCCGAGTGGAATAAGGCAGATATCATCATCAGCAGCCTATATTTATGTCCACTGCAGGACGAAGGCCTCTCCCTGTGATCTCCTATTATCCCTTTCTTGCGCTAGCTAATTCCAACTTTCGCCTGCAAATTTCCGATATATATATATATAAGCCACACTAGACCGCACAGCTCGGACCTCCGCCAGGACTGCATCAACGCAAGGCATCTCTTCTGTGTCGGTTGTGGTGGAGAGTAGCCTTCGCGAGAGCTTATTGAACACAAGTTGGAATGGCTGACGGTCCTGCATGTGATGTCTGTGACTGCGAGGAGAACATAGACCATCAATTGTGCCACGTCCTCGATTTGGCTGACGGTCACAAAGGCAATCAATAGCTAATGGATTCACCGGAACGAGGCACCGTCCCCATCGATCATCCGCCCAGGTTCAACGACTCGTTCGTGCGAGCGCCTTTGACTGCGTGGTGCTGTCCGCGCACGTGCACACATTCACATCCTTCCTCTTTGTCATCTTTTTGTGCTCATTTTCTCTTCCCCCAGCGCAAGGTAGCCAACCAGACGCTTTCCTGGTTAGCATCCCTGCGTTCTCTCTTCCTTTTCTCTTTTCCACGCTCTTAGCTTTAGCAATGCCATGCCGATAAGCCAGATCTTCCATGCTTCTCACGTCTCGCGACAGTCTCTCAGACAGTCTCACGTCTGTCTTTGTCTCTGCTTCAATAAAGCAATTCTTTTGTACGGAAGCCTTGTTTTGTGCCACTTTCCTTCCGAACAACGCGGTTTATTTTGTAACCGTATTGTCCTATTTTTATTTTTATTAATAGTATTATTACGTCAACGGCTTTCAGTCGCACGCGTGTGGCATAAGCACCATGGCCATCTGCTTTTCGACAGGCATTGCGTAACGCCGTAGACGTATGCTTTTCACGTTCCTTTCCATTCTGTTGTCTGCACTATTCTGTCGTCTGCACTACGTGCGCGTGCTTGCACACCTGCTTACGCCTGATAACGGGTACCTTACGAAGAAAGAAACCATCTCGGTTGTATGGACGCGAGCTTCTAGCCATCTTGCGATGCCATTTCATGATCGCGTTCGTCATGAATCGGCTGGTATTTAGTATTTGATACTTTTGTGCGGCCTTTCCATGCGTTCACGTCTCTCAGATGCGTAGCCGAAAACGAAGCGATTCCAGAGGGCAATGCCAAGGTCTAACGCCGCAGCTCCCGACGCACAAATGCAGTTTCGCGAAGCAGGGCGGGTCCTTCTCGGTGAGTTCGTTTTATGGTCGAGATGAGATCCGAGTCGAGGGAACGGCAAAAGTGCAGCAGCACGTTGAACGAACTCATGTGCTTCGTCATGGTTCCATATGGAAAAACAATGAAAACCGATAATAAATAAATAAAATAAAGAAAGAAAGAAATAAATATAACCAAAACAAATAACAAATAAGAGTAAAAAGAAGTTATGACCATCTCTTCTGCCGGAACGATGTCAACAAAACACGCTTTGTTCGCGACACATTTTATAATTAGATCTATATATCCGCCGCTACTCGCGAGCTTGGACGCATCGATCGCAAAATGGAAGCTTCCGCATTTTTTCTCCCTGCGAAAGCGATTTGCGCGGATTTAAACACGTTTTTCAAATATATATTTTTAAACATTTCCTTCGTGATGTCATTGAGGCGATGGCAGAAAGAGCGTCATCTGTTGTCGTGTAGGCCGGGAAATGAAACTTACTCGGAGGTCGCTGCTTTTGTGCTCGTGGCCTTCGTCGGTCTGTCCTTTGCGACCGCTGAAGTAAGCGGAAATGAAATTGCGGAACACTTTTAAATTGTGTGACGTGTGCGAATTCTATGACGACGATGATGATGATTACGGGCTTCGACCTCTTGACTGCTTGTTTCTGCATCGTGTGTGACTTTTACGAAAGTGTAATTATACGACTTATACAACCTGTATTGAATGCACGAGCTTTTAGAAGAACTGGAAATCGGGCAAGGCGGTGCAAATTTATGGCTATATACAGCAGCGCGACGAATCGGAGACAGAGGAAACTAGACACTCATATATATAGCATGACGCAAACGTACAACATGTGGGTATACTGCAATACCGGAAAAGGTGACATTGAGTGGCTGGGCTGGGCTGGGCTGGCTTGGCTTGGCTTGGTGATTGATGGGGCTTAACGTCCCCAAAGTACACCTGGAATATGCGATACGTTGTAGTGAAGAGGTCCGGGCATTATACGGACTGCCTGGAGTTTTACCCATGTTATTTTGTATCTATTCGTTTCAAATCTGAGAATATAGAGTTGTTTAACGTGCAACTCAATTCAAATACGCGAGTGTATTTCATTGCGCCCCTACTTCGTGTTTGGCCGCCGATGTCGTGACTCTGTACTCTTACGTGCTCACCCGCCGAGCGGCGAAGCGGTGAAAGCGTACGTAAAACCAGGCGGCGAGCCCGATCGATCTGTTTACTACCAGTTTCTGCCGCACAGACAAAGCTCGCCGCTTCACCACAACCGATTAAAATGCCAGGCGAAAAAAAAAAAAAAAGGCGCTGCTTTCGGAGTCAACATCCGGCTCGGAGATTTCAAATTACGTCCAGCATGTCTTCGTCGACGTGATTATTCCGTGTGGGCGTGCGTGTGTGCGTCGTTTGCGTGTATGCAGTCGTCAAGGAACGATATGCGACAGTGTACGAGCGCTCGTCCTCGAACAGTTTTTGCGTCCAATCTTGGTGCACCCGGAAATCATTACGCATGGCGATCGGGTTAAGGTTAAATGTGTTGAGGTCATTATGCAACTCGCCTGCTCTTGAATTTCTTGTCGCAGTACGTTTTTGAAGATGGTACAATGCGTGTCGCGAGTAAGCAGCGATGGCAATATTGTTTTTCATCCGTTTAAGACCGTGCGTTTATCGCGCGTTTCTATGATTACGTCCGTATGCTTGGTGCGCATACAAACGTCGCTTCGACCGCCTTAGAAAAAGAAGGCGAAAGAAATGCAATTATACGTGATTCTTCTCTCGTACACAGCAGATGGCAAGAAAAGTAGACCCCGCGCTTGACGGGTCGATATGTGTGTGCCTCGAAACAGGGAATAGCGGCAAACGACACCGCACGAAGGAACGAAGGTAGGAGAAAGCGCCTTCGCGGAGAAAGCCGCCGACGCGGCAGCGACGAAAGCGGCGAGAGCGGAGACATCAGATGAGAACAGCGCAGCATAGAGCTATCGCGGAAGCGTCGCCCGCTTTTGCCGCTTCGCTTTCTCTCGCTGGGCAGGTGGGAACCTGTAGCAATGCTCGACGTTTTGCTCAGCAACTGAACGCCATAGTGTCTGAACTACTGCGGCGTGTGTAAAGATATGACGACAGGTGTGGATAAAGATGATGATGATGTACCTGTCGGCTTGTGTCCTTTGCTGCAGCGCCGTATCCGACACGGTCATCTTCATCTTCCTGGGCATCGTGCTGGTGAACAAGCGCCACGTCTGGAACACCTGGCTTCGTCGTCTGGTCGGCCGCGCTCTGCCTCGTCTACAGGTTTCTCAGTGAGCGCCATCCTTCCATCTCCTTGTATATGACGGTTTTGTTTTCTTGAATACTTCATCTGTTTTTGTGTATGTATGCTACTGTGGCCAGTCATATATATCTTTCATTTCGTAACAGGTGTCGATAACTTACGCGTTGTTATCTTTAAATAGTGCGTCTGAGTTGTGGAAAAAAATATCTGCGCCACATTTAGATTTTAACTTGTGGCGTCATAGCAGTCTCCGCGCACTTTAGGGCACGCGTATCACTCCATTATAAACCGTATATCGTTCTTCTTGTTTTTCTGGTTCATAAACCACACTCCCGGACTACTTTCTTTGGAAATGAAGGGAAGGAAACTCCTTAAACGCGACAGCCCTCCTGTTAATCCCAAAGTCTTATTCGTGTTTGTCTTAAGCTGGGGAACAGAAAAACTTTAAACGTCCTATTTGCTTCCGCGCTTATATTTAAAACAGAAAATACGCTACCCAGCTTTCAAATTCAATTTCTTTCTTTTTTTTTTGTTCTTCTTCCGCGTGTTGGCAAATACGAAACCATTGCATGTAGCAAGCTACGCTAATTTAATATCTAAGAAAGAGCTGTCCAGTTCTGCCGGACTACTTGGCGCAGTAACGCATGCGCACAAGCTCGGCCCCCTGCAGCTTTCTCTTCGTAGCCACAAAAAAAAAAGAAGTTGTTCCTGATTAGAGCTTTCCATTTTAATTAGGCAATACTGCACGCGTCGTAAGTATTACTGCTTGAAGTCCGATTCTCGCTTTGAGTCTAATTGGTCTGTCTTCCAAACTGTGGAGAAAGTGTATCGTTCTGTCGATATACCCACCTACCAAGCGTGCTGATTAAAAAAAAAAAAACATCTTGCACAGTTGTTCCCGGAAACTGGCGGACACGCGTTCGAATGGAGATCTCAGTTGTGGTTATTTGTTGGTGGTAATCATTCGGGTCATCGAAGACTCGTGAGCGCAGTTCACCGACTCGGTACCCACCGCGGTGGTTCAGCGTTCTGCTGCTTAGCGCGAGGTCGTAGGTTTGACTCCCGCATTCCTCTGCCAGAGAAATGCAAAAAGGCTCGTGTACTTATATTTAGGTGCACGCTGAAGAGCACCAGGTGCTCGAAAGTAATCAGGAGAGCCCCACTTTATGGCGTGTCTCATAATGAGATCGTGGTTTTGGCACGTAACACGTCATAATTTAATAAATTATTTTAACCAAACTGGTGTGTTTGTAGTATACTGTATAGGTGGTCTACTGTCCCATGCGATTCAAGTTTAAGCGGGTCGTGATTTTTTTTCTTCGTCTTTTTGTTCTTTGTGCCGCGTAGTGGATACGAGTATATTAGGAGTTTTTGTTGCGACGGGGCTTCCACACTTTTTATCTCTTCGCAAGGAAATTGAGATATGCAAGTAAAGGATAGAGAGACAAAGGAAAGGACAAAGGCACCTAAAATCCGGTTAGCTACCCTACTCGGTGGATGGCATATGTTTTTAATTACATTGAAAATGAAACGTTCATTAGACTGTGTATCTTGGTCTCTGCTGCTATTGCTACAATGTACATGAACCGCCCGCCTCCGTATATTAAGATATTATTGCATTTCTTGTTAGTACATATAAGGCTGTTCATGGGATATGATGACTTCTCATAGAATGCAAGAGGAAGTGACTAGCAATGACGAACAATATGCCTTGAAATTTCCTTCTTCAAGTATTTGGCTCGTACGAAACGTCGTTGTGTTGATGTTCTAGAAGGCGTGCTCGTTAATTCTGTCAGCCAACAGGGCTTAAGTTATTGAACACTTCAAACTGTATCGCGATAAATAGCACTGAAGTTGTCGTCAACGACGCGGTTATTATGGTCGCACATAATAATAATTTTCTCATTTAACGCTTCCTCGCGAAGATTGGTTTCGTGTGCCAGCGCGGCGGTTCTGCAATGTTATCTCGTTCTCATTTCAGCCGTGTTTGGCCTTACATATATTGTAAATGTGGTCGGCCGTGTGAAGAAGATCAACCTCGAGGAACAATTCATAATGGTGAGTATAGTCATTGTTGCCTTTTGATTGCTAGCTAGCGTAGCCAATGAATATTAATTATAGTGTAGTTTAAACATATTAAGCATGTATAAACAAGATTCCCGGTACGAGCTTGCGGATATTTTTTTCCGCCATATAACAAATACTTCACGCGTATACTGGTTTGTATGGTGTATTGACACTTACCACGTTCGCGCCCGCGCGCCCGCATGTGTGTGTGTGTGTGTGTGTGTGTGTGTGTGTGTGTGTGTGTGTGTGTGTGTGTGTGTGTGTGTGTGTGTGTGTGTGTGTGTGTGTGTGTGTGTGTGTGTGTGTGTGTTTTCTTTTATTGCGATAGCAATTATATGGACACTTCAAGCGGATTTATGCCGTCGCCGTCGACGCAGTCGTCGCCGTGAGGTTCCGTATAAAGTCCAAGGGCGATAAAATCGTCGCCGCGCGCCGTATGTGCGAGTGAAAGCGCGCGGGGGACGCGCGCTATCACGGAGAGCGAACGGACGGCGGAGAGCAAACGCGACTTCCGTCGCGCGAAAGGCCGTGGGGAGGGAGGGAGGGTGACGCTGTGCAGCGGCACCAAATGCGTCTCTTGCAACCGGGCGCAAGGGGAACTGGCGATGCAATCTCCCACGCGAAAGGAGCAAAGCGGGAAGGCAGGGTGGGAGGAGGGGGGGGGGGGGGCTTCTACTCTGCCAACAAATGCGTTCTTGTACTGTGCGCCGGTGTTGTCGCGCGCACTGCATCTTGCAAGCGATCTCCACACGGCTCTGACCTTTGTATGCGCCGTGCGTTCGCCGCTCAGTTTCCGTTAAAGCGATAGACCGCACGAACCTTCGCTCGCTGCGGCGGCTGCGCTTGCTGCCAGCGTTTTGAGAGTGTGATCTATTCTACGTTTGCTAGTGCGCGCTGACACCACGCTTTTTAATTCAGTTAGTAAGCGAATATGTCCAAGTTTATATGCAGCCGATAAAACTATATCGCTACTCGGAATAGCTCTCTACTAATTTGCTATCGCAATTGATACTTCGCCTTTCGGGCGAAACTGCGACATTTTTTCGTTGGATTTCGTTGTGTTAAGAGTTCAATGTCGATATTGTATCTCAACTCAAACGGATGTGCGCTTTATCTTGCGACAGCCTTAACATTGCTTGGTGGTGTTCTTGTTTCATGTGTCCAATATAGCAGCAACTACAAAATTTGCGCTTTCTTGATGTCTTGTGTTTATTTTTTATGCTGCTGTCTGCCTTGACGGCATATATATATATATATATATATATATATATATATATATATATATTCAAATTGCTGTTCACACACGTGCGTTTACAACTGGTTTATTGCTGCAGTGCGTCCGTATCACCGTCTGTTAGAATTTTTTATATCGTTGAACAGTTTGTAGTGGACAGAAGCCCGCGATAAAACAGCTGCCAACAGTTAGAACTGAATCCAAATATTATTCACTGTTCCATTCATTCATTCTACAGACGTGCCCAAATCGCGTATCATTCATTTTTCTGCAACCATGTTGAAATTCACAAGGGAGCCATATTGAGACTTTTTTTTTTTCATCGAAAAACATATACGGTTATGGCAACAGGCACAGCGATTGTAGTGCCATCTCGTAACAGCGATTCTCTTCACAGAACAGGTCTCCTTGATCTTAAAAGCGCATTCGTCGTGACCTCTTCAAATATCAGTAAATGGCTGTCGCATTACACCACACAAATATGACCGTTCAAATCGTCCGATTCGATCGCGTGCAGGGAAAGAGGGGAGTTTTAATGAAAGCTGGAGAGACATCTAGCAGAGTGATCAAATCGAAGTCATCACATCCACGATAACAAAAACAGACATCGACCTGACCATTTTAATGACTAGGGTTCAGCGCTATGTTTCCCGTCATGCGATGAACGTGTAAATAGTTAAGGTTCTCTCCAGCATTGGAGGATCCTTTAAAATATCCCCCAGTAAACTTCCAGAGAAGCTGTCTTTTAATGAGACCTCCCAACCTGCTTTAGAGCAATTATTTTTACTAATCGTCACTGCGAAAATAGCTCTTTTGACAACTGAGCCTACTTGTCCTTGTCTGAAAAAGTTAAGGATCCACTTTGCCGAGCTTAATAACCATCCTTTTCTTTCGTTTTCCGTCCTCGTGAGGAGTTTAATAATTCAGAGGTGAAGAATAAATACGTTTACTGCTTGCTTCGGTTACGTTTATGCGAGAAAAAATTGTTTTGGTTATCTCTCGGCCGCTGCTTCGAAACATGCTTAAAATTCATTACGCTCGCCTGCACCCGAATAGTTCGCTCACTTCTTTGTTTGTTATTCCTTTGTTGTTGTTTTAATTGCTCCCATTCTAATTAATGAGGCGCCACTCTCATTACTCTAATCCCGCTTAATTATTTTCTGCTATTCTGTGCTTATCCCTGTACCAGTGAATAAATGGAGCCATTGGCTGCAAGGGCTCAGCTCGTCCTGTTCTTACGCCCCCCGCCTACCCTAGATGGAGCAGCCGCTGGAAAGCTCTACCTTAGAGGGAAATGTTTCTTCTATTATTTTTTCGAGTTTAGAGACCCTTTTGCCTTGAAGAGAAGGCTACTGCCCATAGATGTTTTCTCCATCTTTGTCAAGCTATGCAGCGAATATCTGCTTTCTGCAGCCGTAGTTGAAAAGACAGAATATCTTGCGAAGATATGCAAGAAACCAATCATTTCGCGCCCTAGCACATGGACGACCCCTTGGTAAAAACAGCCGCCACTTCGGTGTGGCGCTGGCAATTTTATCATGCGTCGAGTTACACCTCCTTTGTTAATGCGGCTGCCGTTTCTAACGTTTCGTCACGTGATCTAAATATTCGTATTCGCTGCCGACGGTGCGTGTGTGTGTGTGTGTGTGTGTGTGTGTGTGTGTGTGTGTGTGTGTGTGTGTGTGTGTGTGTGTGTGTGTGTGTGTGTGTGTGTGTGTGTGTGTGTGTGTGTGTGTGTGTGTGTGTGTTTCTTTCTGTGGATGAATAATGAATATTATTGGTGCATACTAGTCTCTTTGCCAGCGTTCAAAATCTATTAACGTCTGCGCAAGGCTCGCGATGTCGCGTTTCTGCTCGACGATTTCTAAACATGTGAGCACAATTGACCGGGCTGGTTATATGGTCGTAACATTGATTTATTTGTGTCATTGTTGTGCGATTTCTTCCGGGCTTGTTTTACTTCTTCAACATGAGAATGTGACAGAAAAATAAGACCTGTGTGATCTTGTTGCCGTCCATTAATGCTGCCTCAGACTCATATTTGTTAACCTAAGCACGCGTTCGCCGTGTGACTCGCCATGCCATCGGCCTCCTCTTCACCGCAGGCGTACGGGGGACTGCGCGGCGCCGTGGCCTTCTCCCTGGTTATCATGCTGAGCTCGTGCAAGTTCCACAACTACGAAGTGTTCGTCACCACCACCCTGGTCATCGTTCTCTTCACCGTGTTTATACAGGTGAGTTCCCGCACTGCGCCGTACCCTGTACCCTTTGAACCGATGTTTCGAAGTCTTGCTAAGGCCACTACATCTTGTGTACCTGCATGCTTGTACCTCAATGCGCGCGTCACGAAACGTCTTCGGTGATATGAAATATGTAGCCTGTCTGTGCGTAATAATCTTGAGCATCAGAACGTAATTTGCGCATCTTCTTTCCTCCTCAAGTTGCACCGAACGCGGGGTCAATAAATAGTCGCACGTTTTGCTAGGTATTGCGTTTTGCTAGGCAGTGCTCTACTAGGTATCGTATTGGCGAATCCATGTTAAGTCAATTTTTTAACCCTACTTGGCGCCGACAAAGAAACGTTTTTTTTTTTTTTTTCCCAAGTGCTAAAGGCACTCTGAGTTTCTCAACAGTTCCTGCTGAAATATCTTTACGAAGTAGCTGAGCGGCGATCTAGGCAACCAAGGTTTTGCGCGAGCACTAGATTTATCAAATCATAATGACAGCATGCAGGAATCCATACGAAGATACATCTGGTTATTATTATGGTGTTGAACTTGCGAATAGGCAACAGAAGAGCTACTGATTCATAGCGTGCTCACTTTACATTCGTGATAAGACTAGCTTCTTTGTCGGAACTGTTCACTTGCGGATATTCTTGCGCATTTTTTCCGCCGTTTTTTATTTGTGCCTTAATACGAAAATACGAGAAGTGCACGCACGCACGAACGCACGCACGCACGCACACGAAGAAAGATGGAATTGGCACGAATTGCTCCAGAGAGCAGCTTACAAAAGGGTAAGGACATGCATTTAGCTCATTTCAGAATAGTCACATTCTCCTGTGTCGCGAGGCAAAACTTAGTGGAACATATTTCTGGCTCATCGAACGTGCGAATGCGTGCCATTTGATCGACTTTGTCTGAGAGCACACCTTATCAAGACCTTCTTTGTTCTCTCTAAGTGCGCCGTTTTTGTGACAAGGAAAGAACGCCATTGCTTCGCTGGCTGGAAATGTTTTGTTTGTTGTCCCGGATTTGTCGCCGTCCATTAATTGGACGCCAGTGCTTTCATCGCCACCGCCGCAGGCAAACTAGTGCCTAAGAAATATATAGTTATTGGTTATATCGCGCTTGACTACTCTTGTCCTCGGACACCTCGACTGAAATTCTAAAGACATTGGCGCGCGAAGTTTTCATACATATTTCGCCGTATATAATGAGCGTGTGATTTGCGCCAGATTTTATTTGGTTTTCTTTGGGTTCTTTCTCAAAACTTCCTTTCGAACTATTGTATGTTACTTTTGAATTTTATCGACTTTTCTTTGAATTCTCGGCGGATTCGTGATGGCTTTAGTTGGATGGGGAATTATTCCTCTGAAAGCGCGCGTTTCCACCTAACAAGAATGATATTCGAGAGAACTGCCGCGAATATTTTTTCATTTTTTTTTCATCTTAGACAGTCTGACAGCTGCCTCAGGCATGGACACAATGCTTTCCTGCATTTCGAAACAATGCTCTATCGAACGTTTCAGACAGGTGAAATGTGTGATTAAATGTCAGTTTATCGGTTTTATGCGATAGGACAGCTCGTGAATCGCCCCCATTGTTTTTTCTACTAGAGTCGTTTTAGTGACAGGCGAGAAATTCTCTTGTTTTTTTGCGAGATAAAACTGACGTGTTCGATCTCAGAGATCCTTTCTCGGTCAATTGATCGGGTGCGTGTGTCCGCTTCTCTTGCGTCTGACGCCGCGGGCGCACGCTATTGCGCCAGTAGCACCGACCGTGGTACATTGCGCGCTTTTACTTATTCTACGTGAAGGACGAGGTGTCTAAAAGGCCCGCAGGGAGAAGTTGGAAATGTGTTACGATGCACAGCCACATCCTGTTATTTTATTATTATTAGTTTTATTGTTCGCTGCTTAGCTCGCTACTGCCTTTCTCTTGGGTGTTGATATTTGATTTGGTTTAAAGCGAAGTACCACAAATGTCCATGAAGACACGCCGATGCGTGACCACGACAAAGGAAACAGACTTCCTTTACACGACTGGTCACAAGACTTAATTTGGGATGTTTTCTCAAAGATATTTCCTTTCATACGTGAGCTATAAGTTTGTTCAAACAGAAGCGGTAGTACTTTTTCGCAGAGTATAAACCTCAGGAAATATATATATATATGGACGAGAAGAATGGAATATGTATTCACTGGAACTAGTTTCTTGGCTTCATCACCTTCATTTTTCTTGTGTGTTCCTTTATTTCAAGAATACTGCTCCTAAGTTTTACTCCACGTCTATGACGAGCAATGAAAGTTTCTTCTAAGCAAACCTCGAACAGATCGTAGTCGCTGATTGGTTTGTGATCGTCGACCAAACTTCAGAATAGTCGCTGATCGAAAGCGATCAGCGACTTTTCTGAAGTTCGGTCGCTGTAATCGCTGATCGCTTTGCGATCAGTGATTATTTTCAAGTATAGTCATCAATGATCGTCGTGCTCAATACTTTGGTAGATGACTTGAAGACGAGCTGCGCAAGACGTGTTCTGGCAATTAAATGCAAATCAGCAGAATGAAACGCATGTTTGTTTCTTCGCCCCCCTTTTTATGTGTTTCTTAGTGAGCCGCACGTTAATAAGAACAAATAAATATATCACGCATATAGAAATAAAAACGAACGGCGGTGGACGAGAACGTGGGGCACGGAGGGACTTGGACTTCTTTCTGGAATAAACGGCAGCGTAAGACGAGCCGCTTTGCGCTCTTCGTACGCATTGCCCTTCAACGAACTTGAGGCATGGTCCTCCCGAACAACGACGTCTTCTGACATTATGCAGTCAACACGACCTTCACATTTCTCAGATTTTCCTCGTCGTGACTCATGTCATATTTGCACCCGCCGTGGTGGCTTAGTGGCTTCGGCGTTGCGCTGCTAAGCACGAGGTCTCGGGATCGAATCTCGGGCGCGGCGGCCGCGTTTCGATGGCGGCGAAATGCAAAAATGCCCGTGTATCGTGCATTGGGTGCATGTTAAAGAACCCCAGGGGGTGGAATTTAATCCGGAGTCTCCCAGAACTGCGTGCATCTTAATCAGATCGTTGTTCTGGCAGGTAATACCCCAGTATCTAATCTAATCTTATACTTAGAGGTACCTGTGGGAGTCCTTTTTTATTAGTTTTAGGTCGTTAATAATTGTCGCTAAGGAAAGTGTCTGCCACGTAGGAAAAACTACAGGCTGTATAACGAAAAATAGATGGCATGTTTTGCGCGAATAATGAAAGTATGAATTAATGCCGTAGTTGACTGCAGTAAGCTTTTGGCGACACGTTGCAGGGGATATTCGGGCGCGTGTTCGCAAATGCACTATTTCAAAACCCACTGCGTTTTCGACTCGGCTAGGGCTCCCCATTGCATGCACGGCCAACTTGGCCAGTGTACCGAACGCTGCAACCATCGTCAGTGTCCAGCACACGCTGCATATAATCGAATAAGTAATTAAGTTTAGTTCTGCGGAAACCTACTATGTGGACCAAGTTTGTTGTCCGCTTGATACGTAGCCGCTTGATACGTAGGACGCAGGTGAAATTGATGTGAAACTGAACAGTGATCAAGCTGAAGACTATGAGTGATGGAATATGGACAACACATTTTATAAGTCACTATTGCAGTATCTCTAGGAGATGAGCATGCATGCTTATATTTAATTTCACACTGACGTTACCCCGGGTGGCAACCCAAGAGAGTAATAATAATAAAGAAAAAAAAATGTAGCACGAAGCCACACCGAGATACATTAAAAACGGCAGCGTGGTTCTTTCCGGTAAAGCGTGCTTTGCCACCTTTGCAGCATGTGAGCCGAGAAGCCAACTTAGCGTAACGGATCACCGATTTCGGTTTCTGACTTTGTCATTCATCGCCCTTCGTGGAAGCTGATGCGAGCATAGACGCTCGTATTTAAAACTACGGCAAAAAAAAAGGCGTCAAGCAAATTACGACGGGAAGAGGGATGCTTTATCGGGATCACTGTGTGGCTTTCTGCTTTTAAGGGCCCTCAAACAATCTGGAGCATCGGACATTTCTTATGTAGTGGCAGTTACGTACGAGTCTACAACTAACATGCAGCCGTAAGAAGTTTTGAACATGAGGCCGTAAAAGTAGAGTTACATGCGTTTGATTATCAAGAATGCCAGCCTACACTCGTGTCTCCCTTTCCTTCGCATCTCTCCCTTCGAGCAGTCGCTTCTCCTCGCCGTGTACTCCTTCAAACTCCTCTGAGTGGCACATGGACGCTACGTCATTGTCAACGTCACGCTGACGTTTCCTTCTTGTTTGTTTTGAAACACCGTCCGTATCCGGTTATACCACGACTCCGTGGTTTTCGGCTACCCGTGGTCGCTTCCGTGCTCCTGCGAAGCAGCGCCGCAATGGGCCCTGTGTTGGGAATGATGTGCGATCACTGGGTGCGGTGGGTTGTCGGGCCTCTAACAATCGCAAACAAAACGGGCACCCGTTTTGTTTTGCAGTAAGCTGTTAGAAACCTGACAACCCACCGCACAAATAGAAAAGAGAAACTGCAAGCAAACGGACGACGAAGGCGGCCCCATTACCCGTCGACGCTTTGCCAGGCCCACAGCTTGATACCGTATCGCCGTGTGTCGCGGCGACGTGCCAATGCCGTTTGCAGGGTGCACACCACCGGCGTCTCCGAGGAAAACGAAAGCTGAAGCATCGCGTCGGTGCGGAAAAGGACTTGCGTTATGAGTTTCGTTTCTTTCTTTCTTTCTTTCTTTCTTTCTTTCTTTCTTTCTTTCTTTTTCCTTTCTTGTTTTACGTTTGTAAACGTGTATTTGAAACACGGGTGATATGGCACTGCGGACCGCAAAGCAGAACACGCAACAGGTGTGTTCTCAAGCAAGCAACACAATCTAGGAAGAGCATAGGAAGAGCATGTGACTGACATAAACTGCGTGGAGGCGCGCTGGCAGACGAACCGGAAGTCGTAGGTTCTTGTAGGTCGACCAATGGACAGCGTTTGCCTTTTTGACGTCACCTGGATCACCGTGTTGACATCACGATGCGCACAGAGGCACCGGAAAGGACAGGAGAGGAGCACAGGACTGATTTTTTTTTTATTTGTGGCGTCTCCGCGCCGGGTAGTTCTGCCGCGTTTCCGAAAGATGATCATGACGGCATTCTGTACACGATGGGCGTGTTTATTTGAACTGCGAAAAAAAAAGATGCCAGGTTGTAACTTCAGGGGGCCTTTCAGGCTTACTTTGCAGTAGTTACCATTGGTATAAAGTGTGAAGACGAAGTGACAAATTGAGAATTCTAGTTGAGAACGCGCGCTTCGCATACGATATCAGCACGAAGGTAACCATTTTGAATCGACGCAGACAAAGCTATCGTCTGAACTGTCGCATATGTCGTGTCGACCATTTATGAACGTTCCAAATTACATAACAACGCAGCAAGTTAAAAAGCCAGCACAACGCAGAATGCTTCACTCCAGCCGAGATTTCGCAGGAACGGTAAACTGGGCACTAGTGCATGTTCGTTATTCGCTTGTTTTGGTTTTGAGCACTGTTCCCGACCACAATATTTCGCTGAAATAGGCGAAAACAACTCGGAAAACAAGGAAGATCTGGCTGGCGGATCACTCGTGAGGAAAAAAATTCTGCGCTTTTAGGCGCATCGTATCGAGCAAGGCGTTTACTTAGCCGGGTCGTTTAATAACTGTTTAAGCTAACACTAAACGCAGTTTAAAGAAAACCGTTTCTGTCCTTTTTCTAGACAGTTCCGAGATAACTAAATCCCAGAGAAGTTCACTTACCGTTAATGCTTATCACGAACCGACACTCGCGTTCCTTTCTTTTACCTTGGTGACTGGAAAACACTCAGGAAAGGGATAACTGGAACGCTCCGGAAGAGGCGGTTTACCAGCTTCCATTTCGTTTGCTAACTATAATTTTCGTTACCGTCGCACGAGAGAGAAATAATCTTGTCGGTGTAATCGCGCACGCCCACTGCTGTTTTCGTTGGCCTATTTCCACATAATCTTCATTGAAAATTTGAATTGCAGATAGAGTGAAAACATAGCGCGCTCCGTCTCTGTCTGTAGGAAGGAAGAATGCATGTTTAGAGAGAACATCTGACGCTCCAAGAGCTCCGGTGATGACGTAATTCCTCCCGCGTGACCGTGATCTCGCAGAAGGCTGCAACAACACTGATTAGGTAAAGCAGTGCCTGCAGCTTTTTTCCCAGTGACGTCAGCGTCCGAAGACAGTGAGAGCAATTTGTTTTTTTTTTTGTGTGTGTGTGTGTGTGTGTGTGTGTGTGTGTGTGTGTGTGTGTGTGTGTGTGTGTGTGTGTGTGTGTGTGTGTGTGTGTGTGTGTGTGTGTGTGTGTGTGTGTGTGTGTGTTTTGTTTTTCAACACGCGCGCTTGCCTCCGTGGTCAGTGTCAACAGTTGACAAAGATTCCCACTGACTTGACGAAACTTCCGACCGCAACTATGACGCATATTTCGCAAATAACTGGAGTTGGGGCAGAAGCTCTAACGGCGTCAACCGATGAAGAGCGCGATCGTGCGAAATGTACCATTGGGTGAGCTTTGTGAAATTGAATGCGCAAGCACATAGCCTCGATGGATAGATGGACCGATTCTATGACCATATTCATTAAAATGTGGTGGTGGCGTAATCCCAAGCTTTTTAATTGTTAGGTTTCTGCTGCGTATATTGTTTAATTTTTTTTTCACCCGCAATATCCTTGGTTCGGGCTCAGAAACCATCTAAACTTAGTATAATTTTTTCCCTAAAAAAGTAATGCCTTTTTTTTCATTTGGTGTGTTTCCGTTATTATTATTATTTATTTATTTATTTATTTATTTATTTATTTATTTATTTATTTATTATTTATTTATTTATTTGCTTATTTACTTGTTTATTTTACCCTCAAGATTTGTTCATTACAGAGGGTGAGGGGCTTATTAGAAAGTGAAAATTGCAAATAAACAGTTAATACAATAACAAACATGAAACATATTTGTACAAAAAAACTAGGCAAAATAATATTCTCCAGCAATCCTCTTATTATTACCCACTGCATATTTGTTCACTTTTCCCCCACTGTCGTTTATATATATATATATATATATATATATATATATATATATACCGACAGCTTCCGGCAAGGCAACAACGTCGCCATTCAACCTGTGGATGGGTACTACGACATGGCGACGCGCTGTCGCACAAACACAGAAACGCTTTTCTAAAATGACCCGTGGACCAATTTTAATTAAATGTGTTGCATTTTAGAAAGAAAGTTAAATTCTAGTGATTGTTGTAAGCGGAATTTCGATTTAGGGCCTTAATTTTGTCAAAAGAATTTTTGAAAATTCGAAAGTTCGAAAAAAATATAGAAGCACGAAGTTTACAAATGAATAGCTCTGCATCAAGAACACATATCGCGGTTCTGTAAATGGCATCCATTAGATCATTGAATGCGGACAAATTTTAAATGTCAATTTATATCTTACGTGAATTTGTTACGTCGTGTACGTGGGTTCTGCAAAAGGTGTATTTCCATATTACTAATTTTTTGGAGATTCATGTGTAACATATCAATTTTGTCCGCTCTCGATTTACTATGAGATGAAATTTCACAGAATCGTGATATCATCTTTATTTCTGAGTTCATCATCATCATCATCAGCCTATATTTATGTCCACAGCAGGACGAAGGCCTCTCCCTGTGATCTCCAATGACCCCTCTCTTGCGCTAGCTGATTCCAACTTGCGCCTGCGAATTTCCTAACTTCATCACTCCACCTAGTTTTCTGTCGTCCTCGAATGCGCTTCCCTTCTTTTGATATCCATTCTGTAACTTTAATGGTCCACCGATTATCCATCCTACACATTACATGGCCTGCCCAGCTCCATTTCTTCCGCTTAATGTCAACTAGAATATCGGCTATCCCCGTTTGTTCTCTGATCCACACCGCTCTATTCCTGTCTCTTAACGTTAGGCCTAACATTTTTCGTTCCATCGCTATTTGTGCGGTCCTTAACTTGTTCTGAGTGGTAAACATGATAGTTTCGTTTTCTGAAAATTTTCGATTTTTGCCAATTTTTATTAACCGATTCACGATACACATCAAAAATTCGAAGCCAACAGTCACTACATTTCAAGTTTTTCTTTTAAATGCAACAAACCTCGTCAGATTTGGTGTGGTGGTTGCCGAGAAAAACGAATTATCCTTTTACATGTGTTTAGATAGGAGCACCCGAGCCAAAGCTTCCTCTTAATGTCAAGACTGATGTGATCGTGAAGCTCTTTATTGTTCATGGCTCACGTCCCATAGAGTGCGCAGTAGCCGTCTTGGAAGCAACAAGCCGGGCGTTGTCCATCGCAAGCTCGTGAGCATGCGTTGTTCTAGGTGTACTGACGTGCCAAGAAGCGATTCATAAATTATTGCATGATGTATTCTGTCTGTGTTCGTATCCAGGGCGCATCCGTCAAGCCATTGGTAAACTTGCTCAAGATCCGGCTGCAGCAGACTGACGGCGACAAGCTTATCAGGGAGATAAACAGCAAGGTGAGTCAGATGCTGTCAGCCATTTGCTTTTAATGCGAAAGCATTATATGTCCCATGAGGCAGAAAAGCCGGTGTTGTCCGATACGAGTGGTACGAAAAATTGTCATCAGCGTGGATTATGGTGGATTTAGGTTGGTACAAACTGGAGCAAGGTGTTTTAACATTGCTACAAATTGGAGCAAGGTGGATTAAGGTTGGTATAAATTAGAGCAACGTGGATTAATGTAGAATAAAGTAAATTATGGTGGATTAAAGTGGACTAAGGTGGATTCAGGTTGGTACAAATTAGAGCAAGGTGGAAGTACATTGGTACAAATTGGAGCAAGGTGGATTAAGGTTGGTATAAATTAGAGCAAGGTGGATTAATGTAGAATAAAGTAAATTATGGTGGATTAAAGTGGATTAAGGTGAATTCAGGTTGGTACAAATTAGAGCAAGGTGGAAGTACATTGGTACAAATTGGAGCAAGGTGGATTAAGGTTGGTATAAATTAGAGCAAGGTGGATTAATGTAGAATAAAGTAAATTATGATGGATTAAAGTGGATTAAGGTGGATTCAGGTTGGTACAAATTAGAGCAAGGTGGAAGTACATTGGTACAAATTGGAGCAAGGTGGATTAAGGTTGGTATAAATTAGAGCAAGGTGGATTAATGTAGAATAAAGTAAATTATGGTGGATTAAAGTGGATTAAGGTGGATTCAGGTTGGTACAAATTAGAGCAAGGTGGAAGTACATTGGTACAAATTGGAGCAAGGTGGATTAAGGTTGGTATAAATTAGAGCAAGGTGGATTAATGTAGTATAAAGTAAATTATGGTGGATTAAAGTGGATTAAGGTGGATTCAGGTTGGTACAAATTAGAGCTAGGTGGATTAAGGTGGAGTAGTTAAAGACACGTGACAATGTATGACATCACGTATCATGGACGTAACCAATAGAGAAGTCATAAGGCCCTCGCATTCAAATCACGTAAGCATACTTGATGACTGCCAATTTTTTGTCAATAATTTAGTTATTTATTCCAACTACTTTCAGGGTCCGAAGGCGTTACAGAAAGGAGGGGGGGTAAAAAATAAAAACAAGACTCAGTAAGGACATTAACAAAAAGGCTTTCTGCACATCATTTATAACGAGTCTTTATTTGGACGCTTAACACGTTCTTGCTCTAGGACGGCCGCATGAACCTATGTACACAATAAAACTAAAAAAGAGCGCTGACGACTTCTTCTTTCTTTGTTTTTCTTTTCTTTTTCTTATATTGGAATAAATTCTTGTGCCATCTTTAGCCGCACTTTTGGGAGTTTTAGTGCTGCCCGATTCACTACGCTTATCCCGCACAGAGTAACCGTGCGCCATCGTGAGCTCTCGAACATATGGTACAATAAAGTACAAAAAGCTAGTCCTGAAAAAGGGAGCCCAGCGAACTCCTTTTATCTTGAGAGCATACGAGTAGAATTACACGGCAGATGTGAAATAAAAGAAAACAAAAGAAAAAAAAATTGCGAACCGGTAACCCTTAGATGCTTATGCAGCGTCCGTAACGTAATGCATTCGTCATTCATAACGTGGTACATTAGTCAGTGATAAACTTCGTTCTTTCATCGCTAGGGGGGTAGTGCACGTTAAAATAGTTGATCGCAGTATGCGATAAAGCTAGCTTTATATCTCTCCTGAAATTTATAGTTTATTGACCTAATGCTTTCTGTGAACCGTTTCTTCTTTTCTGCATGCCGTCGTTGCTTATATGAGAGTCCATTTATTCTCTGTGAGAAAGTCGCCACCACTTGCCTTGTACGTCGCAGTTGCGAGTAATGTAATGAAATCCTTGTTTGAAGGCATTTCCTTCGACAGTACTACTTTAACAGTGGTCCGCCTTTTCGCTGTACTTAATATAAATATTCACTCACTTTCTATACTCACGCAGCTGGTGGACAACATCATGCTTGGAATCGAAGAAATCACCGGTCATCGAGGTGGAAACTACTGGAAGGTAAGCGAAGTCTTAGAAAATCCTGGTTAAGCTATATACTGCTGCAGATAAAATGTCGCAGGAATTAACGAGGCTGAATAAAGCAAGTGTTTCATGTTAGGGGTTGTATTCTGTAATTTCGGCAGTCATTCTGCAAACACGAGTATTTATAAGGGCCAGACAAACTTTCTTTTTTCACTCAAAGACGCAAACTAAACGAAAGCAATTTTATTTTCCTCGAAAGTAACATCAAAACCTGGGTAGAAGTCGGCAAAACCTGCTATCAGCACTTTTTAAACGATGTGGCAAATAGAGTAGCGAAAGTTGTCCCATCTTAGAAATCACGTAAATAATAAACAAAAATCTGCATTTCATCAGATACTAACACATGAGGACACAATTCATGAAGATAGTTTGTCGTACGGCGCATGTCGGTGGGTAATTGAAACAAGGGAAGCACAATATTACCGTTACAAAGAGTAGACAAAAAATGCACATAAACGAATTACGGCATTGACGTTATAAATAAAAAATTCACTGACAATTTTACAAATACGGAACAAGATCTAGAAGAACGTAAACAGGTTCTGCGCGTTCTTTAGCGAAATGTGTTTCGCGTCAATTAAAATCTCTGAGACAATCGAATATTTTTTGTCACATTTTAATACTAATTTTATTTAGTTTCTATCTGCTCTGTGAAGCGGAATAATTATGCTCTCGATGGAAGTGCGTCGAGAAGCTCATCTCTCACCGATAATTTATTCACGCGCGCCATATCGACCACTGGCTTTCGCGGGATAATGAAAATTAGCCCGAAACTTTTCCTATGCACTGCTTCTTCATACTTCCGCGTTTGTTTTGCTCTTATGCTTCCACCTAGATCCTTTCTGCGTATTCATGCCTTTGTGTGCTGCCTCCGCTGCCCGGAAAGGATGGAGCCGGCGTAGCGAGCAATACTTATGGTCGCTCTTCAAAAGCATGCAATCGCCATTCTTCTTTGAGACTGTCAGAGGTTGCCTGAGAAGAGCGGGAACGGAAAGCATTATGACTTTTAACAAGGCGCCGGCTTTGCCTTTTAACTCTTAGCTTAACCACGTAACGCCGTGAGCGAAGTTAAATTGTGCATCTTGGTTCGGGTAACGCCGTGAGCGAAGTTAAATTGTGCATCTTGGTTCGGGAAAGTTGTGCCCCACTAGAGACTCCGTAAGGAGTTCTTGTAGGTTGTCTTAGATGCCCCAAGAGTTAAGATAAGTAAAACGTGGTTGTTTTTTTAGCCGTCTTTGTTTGTTTGTTGGTTTTCTTTCTTTCTTTCTTTCTTTCTTTCTTTCTTTCTTTCTTTCTTTCTTTCTTTTCATTCGCTACATGGTGGTGCTTGAAACAGAAATTGCCTATATAAATAACCGTGTTCTTCAATTTAAGAAAAACGGTCAAAGGTAGCGCTAGGGCGCTCCGTGACGTGTGTCCGTGTGTGCGTTACACAATCCGCTGTATGAATGAATAACGTAAAAACGTTGTCTCGTGATCCTAAAGCGCTTCCATGAAACATTGACATGATAATTTTTAAGGCAAGGGTTACTACCAGGGTCGCGTGCGTAATCGGCAATAGAACTCGTAACCTACAGCGCCAACCCCGCTCGTATTTCTCGCCGCTGATCACATCCACCCGCGGCGACAAGCGTCTGCCTGTCCGCGGAAAGATTCAAGCCTGGTTTGGAGTTTGAAAAAGTTTTGGTTGGGGTCGAAATTAATCCGGAGCCCTCCACTACATCGTCCCTCGTAACACTGTGCTGCTTCTAGACCTTAAACCCTATGATTTAAGTTCTTCGTTACAGCGTTGCTCCTTTGTTCTTGTTTCTTCTGTACACCACCGAGACCACATTACCGCAACACCCCTTTTCGCGAAGTCCGTTCACCGGTGTCGCTGCAGCATCCGCAAGTATTCTTGTGACCAATGGCAGCGCCCCCAAATTATGATGTCACGGCATCGCGCTTTTGACGTCACCCGCAGTGAGCTAGGTATCGCGGCGCCGTCACCGGGGAATGCAGGCGACATTTCTTTTTGAGCATGGCCTCCGTGACAGCGCGCGCCTCCCGATCTCTGAGGCTATGTTTTTAGTTTGTGATCTCTCCGCATTGGAGTATACACAGGTAATTACTGGTAGGGACACATATGTGTGAGACGTGATTGTCGTCGTACCCTGTGCATTGTGTGATGGATCAAGAAATGTAGCCGAATCTGGAGAGTGCTCGTTTAACCCAACCTCACCTCGGTCTATATACAACGTGGCTCCTATGCATGACTGATGTTTTTTTTTTTGTTTTTTTTTTCTCCTTCGTCGTGTTTTACGTCCACTGCCGGGCGAACGCTTCTTCCAGCGATGTCCAATTACCTCTATCTTGTCACACCACTAGATTTTTCTGCTGCCTCGACTGCGCTTCCGCGGAACTTTGCATTCACCGGTTATCCGTTTAGATAACCGTGTCATGTTTGTATGTTCTCTTAACGAAATCTTTTGTCGGATTTTCATGGCGCTCTCTCATCGTACATAGGCATCGCTTTTAACCCCTTTTTGTGTGTGTGTGTGTATGTGTGTGCGTTTATTATTTTTTTTTCGAACCCCAGCAATTCATGGAGCAGATCGACGAGAAGTACCTCAAGCCATTGCTACAGCACAAGTCGGCGCAGGACAGCCTCACGAGGGTGTACACCAAGGTGGTCCTTGCGTAGGTTTCCTTACGACCTTCCTTAGTCGCTAAAGACACTTTCGGAGTTCTTGCACACAACTGGGTTTCGGAGAAATCCGCCAGGTAGAGTAAGTTTCGTACAAAGGAAAGTTGTCATGCACCTGATGGAATTCGTGACTCCTTTTGACATCCGTGTTTGAGACGAAAGTATGTCAGTTAAGATAAACGTTTATTAAACAAATGTACGGCGTATTTTGATCGCTCCGGTTCGCCCGGAAAAAAAAGTTTCTAAAGCTTTTCTTATGCTCGCTAACAGAAAGAGAGAGATAGAATACATTTACGCCGGCAAACCTCCTTGCTTTTAAGCAAGGAGGTTCGCCGGCGTAGATGTGTTCACGTAAATGTTACTCCGCAAGGGAAGAAGAGGGGGGAAAGAAATGCTTTAAAAGAAGGGCAGATGTATTGAAATAGCAAAACAACACGAATTGACATCTTCATTTGAGCGATAGTTGACTTCTTAAATCATTAACGTTTCTGTCCGATCTGTCGTCTTGATTTCACTGCTGGTATTTTGGATGATACACTACATTACAGTCCGATTAAGTGCTCGCTTTTTGAAAGGCAGCCAACTGGTTTATCATAAACGGCTCGCCAGTTTCATGGCACATGCATTGTTGCAGGGACCACTACGCACACCTGTACGGTCCAGCGGCAGCTCTGGAGGAGAATATACCTCTGAATATACAACAGTGAGTTGTTCATGACATTGCTTGACGTTTCTTCTAGTCTTGCCTTGGCACGTGCATTACATGATGTTGTTTTGATTATTCCGGTTACCGGTCTTTTCATCTTAGATTGTGTACTTGTTTTCTTATCATTAATGCTTAAAACTTTATCTCAGAGAAATATCGTTTCTAGACAGGTGGACGAATGTTTATTAACGGCATTCTTTCTTGTTTGTCTGTTCCCCTAGTTGCTCAGATATGGGAAGGTGAGTACCCCTCCTCTAGCAGAACGACCACTTGCCTCGTTCACAAAAGCACCCTCGCAAGCTGCCCATAAGAAGCGCTTCACAGGCACTCTCGGCTGTACTCGATGCTGTGCAGATCGCGCTTCAAATATAGCGTTGCAATCGCACAGCTTCTTTTTGACTCGCCTCCTCTGCTCATGTCTACGCTTTGAAAAATGTGTTACACCCATAAACGTGCTGCTTTGTCCCACGGTTTGCACCCTTACCTTTAAGGCTATAGAAATTTTGTTCTACACGACAGCGAGCTATAACTACACCTGTGATGAAAAAAAAAAGAAATGAAAAAAAAAATTATTTCTCCCAAAGATTGGATCTTACCGCGTAAGGATGAGGGTGTTACCCATGGGGCAAACAAGCACCCTTTATACACCTGTAAGGGTGTTAAAGTGCTTATTGTGTACGCAAGTTCTCGCAACACCGGTAAACAAGCACCCCTTGTACACCCACAAGGGTGTTAAAATGTTTAGTGTGTACGCCAGTTCTCGCTTCACCAGCATTGTATCTTGCACCGCCTCAGTTGACTGCTTGGCTCCGCACTTCGACAACCCATGAGAGAGTTTTAGCGAAGCGTTGATTGGGTGTAGGAGCGTTTAATGTACACATGCCGTCGTTCAAAGGAAGGCAGCTTACGTATTTGTTTTAACAGCGGAGCTGATTAAGCCGACCGTCAGTCCGTAACGCGCGAACAGAAAATGTGGGTCGATCCTGGCGGTAGTGCAGAAAGTGTCCAAGCGCAATGGCACATACCCCTGTGAACTAGCGAAGGTGTTTAAGCTCGAGGGGGGTCCGTCGAGTGCACGGCGCAAAACCTCCGATATCCAATCAATAGCTAATCGATAATTCGATCAATAATCAATAAATTCTGGAAAATGCTCGGGCTGACTTGGTAGTGCTTAGTCTAGCCCAAATACGTGGCCAATACCTTGCGATAGCCAATCGATAGCCAATGAATAGCTAATCGATAATTGATCATTAGTCAATAAATTCCAGGAAAATGCTGGGGATGACTTGTTAGTGCTTAGCCTAGCCCAAATACGTGGTTGGCTATAGTTGGCTTATATTGGTCAGCGGCCTCCTTTTTTGTTTACAGGTCGTTGGCTGGTTTCTTTTTGTGCACTTATACCCATGACAGTCACGCCATCGCATGAAAATTGCGCGTGGAGTGGAAATTTGTAGCCTTGCCGTAGCGTCCTTAATTGAGTGTGCGAAGCAGCAGCATGAAATGTTGAGGCACGCAAAAACGTGTTCCATCCCTACGTTCTACTTAATGCACACAGTGTGCTGTTGCTTGCTTATGAGCCGCCGCGCGAAGTGCACTTTCGACTGGAAACTTTATCCAGATCGTCCTGCTAACAATTCGTATTTATGCGCTTTAAAAGTAAAAGGGGTTAAACAGTGAATAGGATCAACGCAAGGAGGAACGGTACACAAGAATCTACATCTGCATTTAAGTGAGCAGACATCGTGCTCCTAATCGCTTAAGATTGAGTTCATTCTGTACCAATAGGAATCCGACGGTAAGACAAAACCACTGTGCGAAGCTTGCTTATCCAGGACTTTTCGACAAAACCGAGAGTGTTAAGCTATGTTTGCATGAACCTAGGCAAATGGGGGTCGGCTCAAAATCTGGAATGGCGCAGACCGACCCGACCGCGTTTTCGGAACTTGTCTCTCGTGCGCCTTGTGTTCCTGTACATGTAAGTAAGGTCCGAGATATCAGTGGCGATATCTGCGATATCTACGAGTGCCGAGATCTCAGCGGCAGATATCTTCGATTTGAGAAAGCAGTGCATGCGAACGGAGCAATAGAGGACCCAACCTTGAAAAAATATCGAATATAGTCGAACCCGGATATATCGAATCTGAAGGGGATCCCAAAAAAGTTCGATATATAGGTAATTCGCTATAAAAATAAAAAATTATACAAAAATGTTCAAGGGGGTTTTACTGCTGTTCGTTATACACAATAATTCGTTATATGTGGGCTCTACACTTCCGGGTTCGACTGTAGACGCTTACACAAGACACAGAGGTAGGCGGGGCGAGCGTAAGTTCGGTTTATTCGTACATAGGTAATCCACTCTCTTTTTTTTTTCTTGCACAGGTGTTCTGTCGGCCGCTTTCCTGTTCGGCCACAAGCATTTGCTAGCTCTTCCATTGAGAAACTCCAATAGCTTCGCGCACTTGGTTTTTTACTGCGCACTGCTCACGCATTCTCGCCGCGTTTAACCTGCACCTTGCCGAATGTATCGTGCTTGCCCTGTGCGAGCAGAGCGGGTTGACTCAGGCCGACCCGACACACTCTCGTAGTAGGACCCGGTAGTGTTCACACGAGCCCGACAGGCTTGGAACGCCGACCCTATACACAAGCTTCTGTCGGGTTCGTGCGAACACCCTGCCATGTTGTTTTGAACATTCTCTCCGCGTATGCGCCTATACAGGGCGCTCTTCCGGCGGTCCAATGTGAGCTGCCTTCTTCCGACAGGTCTTTCGACGAAGGCATGCTGGATGCCCTCCCCATGGACCGCACAGAAGAGGAAACCGCGGCCGAAGAGGAGGAGGAGAACGCCGAAGACGAAGACCGCGGCTTGCTCTTCCACGCCAACACGGACCGCAAGCCCTCCATCGCCCCAGGACAGAACCAGATAGGTGCGCCGGTCGGCGCCTCCGAAACCTCCGGGCGCCGTAGGGTAGTTGTAGAGCGCAAGTGCGCATAGCTGTAGCCGCTACTGGATTGTGCTGCTTGCTATAGACTGCTCCCTGCACCTGTAGTTAGACAGGAGGCTTCTGTCCACGCCACGGAGTTGTGCTGCAACGGACGCAGTGAACGAGAAGGCTGTGGGGAAGTATAAAACAGCGGATATAGCGCAAAATAACGCGCGAGGAATGCTGGCATTCGGCTCCTGTGCTAGAGCGGCAACCACAAGGAGCGCGCAGTTCTCGCGTATTTCCAGCGCAGCGTCGCCCGGCGTCGGCGCGTTCGCTTCGTCGAAATACGTATGCCGTAGAGGTAATCACGTGAAGCCTTTTCCCGGTTGGTGTTCCAGCGTAGTCTTCACTAAACTTGAACTAGATACTGTGACGTTGAAAATGTATTTCTTGTGGCTGCCGCTGTTGAGTACAACATTTTTTTTCTTTTTTTCTTTTTTGGTAGCCTACGATGAGACTATCCACGCTCCTGTAAACAGAACATGCGCTCGTAGGCGGGTATGTAGCTCCTTACAAGGTCATGTGGGTAGTACCGTCAGTGATGGAATATTGGAGCTCTTTCGAGGCTGGGGGAAGGAAAAAAATGTCAGAACGGAATGAGCAAATTGTAAAGCAGAGCTCCTGTAGAAAATTAGACTGTGAGCGCGCAAGAGGAGTAAGAAGCCAATACGTGTGGAAAAAGTGTATAAATATCTATTTCCTGCCGACAGCGAGGGATTGGATTTTGATGAAGTATGCGAGGAAGTACATATTGATGTTGAGTCACTAAAACATAGCACGTAACCGTGAAATGGATTGGCCTCTGCATGACTCTGACCGAGAAGCTTTCTTAATCATAAGAAACAGAGGAATTATGTACCTCATGTTTCAATGCGCCAGCACCTAAATCGCAAAATAAATTTTAAAAAAAGATTACCCGTTGCGTGGAATATCCGCATTCCTTCACGGACACGTGTATAAAGATACATGGAGTTCGACAGTGTTACACTCAACATTGTTGAAAGGGCGGCCTCGCACGGCGTATGGATGTTTCTGAAGCAATTGCGTGCTTTCTAAAGGAAGCAAAAAAAAACGATATAAAACGATCTCAGTTTATTCTTCTACAGTCCTGAACTCGTTCGGGATCATCGTTACGCGATATCTACCGGGAATACGGAGAGCTCTTAAGCGACAGGAGTCGTTGTGAGAGGCGTGCTGTTTCCATGCCTTATGCCCTTGGTTCTGTGCTTGCGCCATTCGCCTCTTACTTTCGCTGGCGTAGCTTCCATTATGTGTGCAGCGTCGCTTTTTTTTTTCTCTCGCTCTCTCTTTTTTTATGTACTTGGAGGATACGAAGCGAGGACGTTTTGAAACAGACGTCTTAAAGAGGTAGGGATTAGAAGTCTATACTTGAAAGGGAGAAATCTATCTTTTCTTTTCTCGCGATAACCTTCGGTCCATGTCATTTACTCGAATTCTTTTCGATTGGAAGCTAAATATAACGCCAGAACTTGCGTAAAAAGAATTTTTTTTTTTTTTGCGTCGAATACGAAGTACGCGAAAAACGTCTTTGGGAGTAAAAGGTGAAACTAGGTGGGCATTCGCCTGGGATGTCGAGAGTGCTGTTTCTTTGACATTGTCTTTTTTTCCTTTTCTTGTTCCTTTCCCACCACAGCCCCCAGGCGCGTGCGGTTCTCACGATTCGGTAAGCTTCTAGAAGAACTGAACTCGAAAAAATAACAGTGCATTCACATTGCAAAACTGTTCTGTGAAAGTGTTCAGCGTACGTGGGCGGGCACACACTCGCACTTTTGATGTATAGTGGCCACGGAAAGGCGATAATTCTGTCAATTTTTGTTTCAAATACAGTATTAGAATAGTTAGTCGCTGTTGGCTTGGGGCCAGAAATGTGAATTTCTACACGGAGAAACGTTCTTTTTTTTTTTTTACTTTCCATTCTTCCACTAGGAAAACAAATTGTGTTTTAAAATGTAGAGCAGAAAGCTTCTTGGGTGACACATTTCGGGCTGCCCGGACACGACGTGAAAGGGAACGACAGATAGCGACATCATGTTGATATCCCTGCATCTTTTCACTGTGACGTCACAGATTGCGACGACACCTTGCCTAAGCTAGATAACTAACTCCCAATAAAGAAGGAAAAAAAAGAATTAGATCACGTTTGTCAACGACCAAAAACCTGACTTGGCAAGTTTTGCATACCTTTCCTGCACAGCTAAAAAGGCGCAGACATGCGAGAGAAGAAAAAAAATAGCACGAAAATCTATGACGTCAAACAAATATCATCGACGCCGCTGTTTGCGCACAACATTCAGAAAAAGGAATAGTCTCCAATTTCGGCGCAAGCGTGTCACCTTTCAGCCGCCGAACAAACACGAATCGACGTCCGAAAGAGCGACCTACAGGTCTATAAAATTGGATGTCTGCATTCATTTAGTGACCCTCTTATATCGAAGGAACAGGTTGAATACATTTCAAAAGAGCCCAGACGCCTACATGTCCCAGGTAGTTTCCGAGTAGTGTGCCCGCCCTGTGTCTGCGTTACGTAACACAACTAATCTTTATACTGATTTTTCCTTTAACCAAAATTAACACGAGGAGCCTGCAGCACAGCACCCTGTATTCGGAACAGTGACTCCCGCTTGTGCCTAACACGTGCATGTTTTACTAAGCCGGGAGCTTACGTGTACGTAGCAATAGACTCACAAAGGATTACCTTCGGTTTGTTTTCGCCTGTCGTTTATCCTGCGGTGTGGCCACAACAGATAGGTCGTGCCCAAAGAGGTTGCGGATGGATTATGCAAAAGAAAAAGAGCACCCAAAAGTTAGTGAAACGCTTCTTCGCTATTCTATTATCCGTGGTAGCAAGGTAATTCCACTGAAAGTACTTTGCCGACTTACGTTTCCCACGGATTAACTTTCACATAGCATCGTTTGGTGTGTGCAGATGAATTAAACGACAACATCGCATTCTCCTCCCTTTTTTTCTGTTACGTATTTATTTCGTCTTGAATTAGCCGTACAGTCGACGTTCTCCCCTATACCGTAGAACCCTTTGCCAAAAGCTAGCCTGTACTGTATTTAATTGTCCTTTAGTTCCGTAGAGTGCTGCTTGTTTCTGGGATTAGTTATATGCGGCGAGCTACCTAGGTTAGCTCCATGTTCCTGCTCCCCTGAGTTTTGTTTGCGTAGTGGCACTACCGCGAGCTGCACTGCGTTTGGGAAGTGTTTCCGCTTTTTTTTTTCTTGTTTTTCTCTCTGTTGTTTTAAGCTTGCATAAGTATCGAGCGGTGGTTGTTTCCTTTCCTTTTTAAATAGTATTCTGATTTCTATTTATCTGCTTGGATGCTGAAGTTGCACTACTTTCCTTTATTTATTTACTTTTAGCTCTCTAGGCTGAATCGTGCATTGTGCTCTAGCTCTTACGTTCGTGCTCACAACACTGACGAGTTTCAGTTGAGACCAGATCAGGACGAAGCACATTCTTCTTGAGAAATTGTCACGTGAGGCGCTTAAGACTTCTAAGCGATCTCGATATCAAAATGTGATGTGCCGCGACCTGAAAACGATCGTAGGTGCTGAGCCGAACAAAGAAAAATAACATCTCGACAGCCTCAGAGCAAAGGGTGGATAGTCGCGTTCACTGTTAAAGGAAACATCCGCTTAGACGTCCGCAATCGCTCATATACGAGATATAACGTACATGGACGCCTGCAGATTATAATTGCATGTATAATTGTACAGCCGTCTTCTTGGCGATTTATATTATGTAACTTAACTTTTCTTTAAGCGTGCTTCAGGAACTGTTGCTGTCATGTCCGCTTCATTGTCGTTCAGGCGTTCCGTCTAAGAGTAAACCATACTGTAATTTTCCGAGATTGCACAGAACTTATACGCAAGTTTCTTCAAAACGTTTGTCAGCAGTTTCTTTTTTTTTTTCGCACCTTCTGCCAATTTCAACAGATCAGTAAAACAATGACGGTTTTTTGCAGTACGATAGGAGGGTTTACAAAAGGAGCAGTACAATGTGTTTGAAGGGTGACATAGTACAGTGTTTTGGTGGTAAGGTCGTTCAAGACATAAACGGTGACTGATATAGACGAAGGAGGCCGTCAGGTTAGTCAGCAATGAATGATTCAGCCAAAGGGAAGTACTACTTCATAATCTTTTCTTTAGTAAGTCCCGCAGTCCTTGAGTGTTGGTCTCAACTTAGCCACGTTGGATGCAGAGCCCTACGCTCGAATGGTGAAGCGTTGAGTGGACAGTTCTCACAACAGGCCTCTGTCCAAAAAAAAGAAAAAAAAAGAATATATGTTGCAGCAATGCACACCAGTAGCCATCCATTTGGCTATTTTAACTCGTTTCATTTGGCAATCAAGGTTGTTGCACTCAGGAAAGTGCGCAACATTCAAGGACTGCCTTTGTAGGCCGTTGGAAGAGCAGAAAGCGGAGTACTTCTTTCGTAGTGGCTCACCGTGAGGGTCTGCACCTTTGTATTCTCTCTTCCTTCTAATTCCCGGCGTGTCAATAACCATGTGATCTTCTCTTGCCCACCGGAAAGTCCCCCGGCTGACAAAAAGTTGCAACGACGGTAAGACACGCGGCGAAGCCCTGTTTGGTGTCGCTGTGCACTCATGTCGCGCCGGTCGTTGTCGCTCACGCCTGACTGCATGGGATACCCGCAGCACGGCACACTGGTGATGTGCGTGCATGTCGATTTATCGCGGACGAAGAACAAATATACGAGTGCTGCGGGGGATCTTGACGGCGCAAATCCGCTCCAGCCATTCGCCATAAGTGCGTTAATTGTTCAAGAAGTTTATGATTGTATTGCGCTTAGTATTACGCTGACGGAATAACTAAAGAACGAACACAAAGGAACAAAGAGTGGACGTACGTGGCGCAAGTACGTCCACTTCTTGTTCTTTCATGTTCGTTCTTTAGTTCTTGCGTCAGTGTAATACTAAGCGCAATACAATCATGAATGTCCGCCAACTAGCCCCGTTCATTGCTTTACTAGTCAGGAAGTTGCACTGCCGCTTACGGAATACCAGAACATCGGAGGTGTGAACGGCAACAGCAGCGACATCCGGCGTCGCTTTTAGCAACCGCAACGCGTTAGGTGTTGCGTTACTCTTATCGTCGAAGGGAAAAAACAAAACAAAAACAGAATAATGTTTCCGCCGACACTTTTGCAACAGCAGGAAAACAGCACCTGCTTGAAGGCTGCACTGCCAATAATAGTTCATTGCACGCTGTTTAAATTCAGCGCCCCGTGATGACGCCACCAAGCACAGCTGCTAACGTCTGCATCTACGGCATTCTTGTATTCAGGACAGGCTGAAACATTTGACCTTTGACTCAGTTCCATACCGATATGCTTTGTTCGAAACAATCAGGTTTCTAAACCCTTCGCACTGAAATATATCGCTCCGGGCGGCCGACGGTGGCATTGTTCAGTTTACGCCGTGGACACAATGTGTACAGTGTTCCTCTTCACGAGAAAGGAAATACTTTGAGCAAAGTAACATTCATTCACAGTTTATCTCCTCCCGCGTGTCCAGTAAGCGCCACTTCATAGCGCGTGCGACCGGAGAAGAAATTGTGAATCGGCAAAGAGCGCTTAAGGTCAACTCTCCCGAAGTGTATACTTTGTTCTTCGTCGGCTCACAATGAAACTACGGGTTGTGTTTTATTGTTCTTGTGTGTTTGCCTAAATGTCGCACTGTGAAAAGTCCTGCTCGCGGAATGGTTCGAACGCATTTTGCCTCTTCACGCGCTGTTCGAAAGGGTCAGTTGCGTTTATAGGAAAGGAACTCGGGAAGCAAACCTACGATTTTATTAAGTTTACATTCTCCGAGAGACCAATGCGTTCAAACAAGAGTTTGACGAGACGCCGTTTGATTAGGATATTTAGGACGTAGTCATCACCTATGACTTGAAGAGCTATACGGAACCTTCTCCGAACAGGATACGTGTTTTACACATGGCCGTCATGTGAGGGCAAGTGTTCCCGCAAGTCATCCAAAATGTTCATCTTGTGAGTGATCGGTGACATCAGTTTCCAACTCGCCTCCAATCACATTCAGAGGTTTCAAGCTGCTAGTGTTGTCGTGCCACACGGCTTAGCAATAGCTCTCCGCACGTACACTCGAACCTGTATGGTATATTTGCAGGGGCCGTGCTTAGTTTGACCTAAGCTCGCTTACTTTGGACTAAAAGCGCTCGAGTTGAAGTTACGCGTGTATGTAGTCACCGGAGATCTTTACCTTGAAACGATATAAGGGACAAGCAACATTTGAACGGCATGTTTGCATTCTTTTTCGTGCGGCCGTTAGAGGCAAGGGCAGTGCTCCGCAACGCACATTATTATTGCGATAGCAATTATATGGGCACTACAAAGCGGATTTCTGCCGTCGTCGTCGTCGCCGTGAGGTTCCGTATGACGTCAACGGCGATGAAATCGTCGCCGCGCTCCGGACGCTGTATGTGCGATTGAAAGGGCGCGAGGGACGCGCGCTTTTTTTCCTAGCAATTGCTGTGAGCGCTGGAGAGGCACCATGCGAATCGAATTCTGGGTGAAATGAAGCCCGTTGCCCGTATGCCCTTGATTGTGCACCAGATGCACGCTTTCCTTGTTTTCAAGCATGGTTCTTTGTCTTGGAATGTTGGCTGCTCGATGGTGCCTTGCCCATTTTCTTTTATTTTCTTTTCGCTAGTCGTTTGTTTTATTGAGGTACATATGCTGCTACGTGTTGCTTACAAAAGAATGGTGTGTCACACTGGAACTTCGCGAATTTGTGAGTTGTGAAGTGTGTCACTGTATGTGTACGTGCGTGTCACGTGATTTCTTTGAATTCCAGTCATATGCTGGAAATGAAACTTTTTTCCCTTATATTTATTAACGAACATATATTGTGCTGAACCAAATGCGTGTAAGGCCGTACGAGGCTTGAATGCGTGCCTTATTCCGGAATGATATAATTACCGTATCATGATGTTTACAACGGTGAAACTAGGCTACTAAAATTTTGTTTGGCGAGCTTTATTAATGCGCACATAATAGCTGCACTGCTATGTAATGACAGTTCGTGAGCGTCAATGTCATTTCGGTGCACTGTTCATTAGCCTGTTAGTCACATTGTGATTATAATAACCATAACCTAAGATAGTAAGTGCTCATTGCTGCATATCTCGCAGCCTATAGCTCGTCGCAGTAATCGGGCCGTATATTTTCGCATTAAGAATAGAATAATAAAAAAACTTTTTAATGAGGACCATAGTTGCAGTACTGGCTGTGACGCATCTGCGGCCAGGTATTTGCCTTCCATCTTGTGATCCGCTGTCCGTCTCAGTTTGGAGGAGTCGTTCGAGAAATAATGCCGAGAGACGTGTTTGTTTTTAGAACCCTTGCTGCTCAGGAGCGCGTTGCACGCGTCGTAAACGCCTTTAATTAAGAGCAACACGCACACGTGCATTCCACGCTTGCTGATTTCGTGGAGTGCATACTGCTACGTGTATACGCTCGCCCTATCGTCCACCCGAACGTCAGTGACCCGCTTTTGTTTACTGGCTATCTTGTTCATTAGTTCGCTTTCTCGTATCTGACGTCGTCTGTGACGCCTGGCGCTGACGACGGAGGCGTGCCCGTTCAGGCCACTCTCTCTCTCTCTCTCCTACTAACCAAGTGGCGCTGCTAGCAACAAAACAGCTCCGACGTACTAGCGTTCATGTCGGTCCCACGATAAACTGAGATAAGCTGAGATAAACTTTCGCCGCCGACTTTCTGGTGGCTTGAGAGATACCGGCTAGCGAAATTTGGAACGCGCCGCAAAACAAGGTTAAAGGCCTGTGTGTAGGGCAGGACGCAAGACACGACTGGCCTTGTCATCCTTTCTCCACGTCCGTACTATTAGCACTCTACCTGTACGCCTGTAGGAAAGGACGCAACTTGCTGATATAGCCTTGACCGTCTTCACCCTCGAAGGCCACTTATAATAGCGTTAAGAGAAGTCGCGACCGTCGACGCAGCGTGGCGCCCCTTTGACCTGGAGGATGCTGGAGCTCAAGACACTTCAAATCTGCGACAACGCCGGTAAATAAGTATCGGTGGCGGAAGGGGGAAAAAAAGTATGAGTGGACGCGCGTGTCGTGCACAGAGAGCGCCATTTGATAACCGTGCTCGTGAGATGCTGAAGTCCTGACGCCAGATGATGCTGTGCAATCTCTCGTGCGGGAGCCGTGACATGGATTCACGGGGACGCGTATACATGCGTTGTTTTAAGAAGCGCAGGATTTTCGTTGATTTCACTCTCTTGGAGCACTTTGTGGCTCGTTATATAGCTTGCGACCGCCGAAACTGCGTGGCTTCCAGGGAAGATAAAGACTGTGCAAGCAGCGATGGAAGGAAGGGTGATGGGTGTGACGTAGGAAGAAGGTATATAGTGTGGCTTAGAGAGAAAGCGCGAGTAACTGATGTTGGTTGATTTATTGATTCGTGGAGTTCAACGTGCCAAACCAACACTGGGCTATGAGAGACGCCTTATATGGCAGGACTGTGGATAAATTTTGACCACCGGGGAGGTTCTTTAACGTGCACCTAAATAGAAGTATACGTACTTTTTTTTTTTTTTTTTTTGCGTTTCGCCCCCATCGAAATGCGGCCACTGGGATCGAAAGGACGACCTCAATCTCAGCAGCGCTACACCATAGCCGCTGAGCCGCCGCCTTTGGAGCGGAACTGATGTTCTATAGTTGAGATTGAGAGGAATTTAGGCCAGGTCGTGTGTTGCTTGGAACACATAACCAGTTGTTTATTGGAGTAGCAGAACGGGCATTCCAGATGAAGGAAAATGCGTATTGTCGAGAACAGCAGACGATTAGATCGAGAGATGAGGTTAACAAATGTGCAGTCGATTCGTCCTGCAGCGGACCTAAATTAGAACACGGTGCTGATGAACTTGAACACGCGTTACAATAAATCATGCAGCAAACAAGAGAGAAGTACGAATACAGGCCACCGTTATTTGCCGACTCTTTAGCGCCAACAGAGCGCCTAGAGATAACAGCGGTGTCCTTCGTACCACTCCGCGCACTAAGTATCTGCACCGCATTTACTCGCCGCCGATGCGTTACAGCCCACCGCACTTTATTTGCCTCCGACCGCTGCGATGTTCGTACCACCGCGCGCACTCATCGGGCAACGCATGCCTCCGGTGGCTCTCTCACTTCCAGCGGATCAGGTTCGCGCCGCGTCGCAGAGCGCCGAGGGCGGGTCGGCGGAGAAGCGCAGGCACACGGTCGGGGCAATGTTCTCGAGGTCCTTCCACCAGGACTCGGTCGAAGCCGAGGACCCAACCAAGCTCCTGGTGAAGGCACTCAACGAAAACCCCTACCACAAGGTATTTGTTTCACCTTTTTGTAGATAGACGGTGTACTAAATCTTTCCAGAGGCTGTGTAAACGTTTGCAATTAGCCTGACACGGAACATCTAAGACAGAAGCGCCGAAAATGACCTGTGTTGCCCTCGCCGAGCTTAGCTGGAGTGCAGGGTCTTTGTGGGTTGTGTAAGACTAATCTGTGTGATACCGCTATCCACTAACGGCTCTGGGTCGTTCGCGAGCAGCAGGAATCAGTGGAAGTACACGTATACAATAGCTCCAAAAGCTCTTCGAGTTCCGGCTTGAACGTTTAATAATAATGAGAAAGAGCTAGAACACCGCTGTCTAACATAGTAGTACTGCGGTCTAACACCGCAGTGTATTGCGCCGTCTATGTTCCTATTACGCCTAGCAAGACACGAGGTGGAGACAAGCTGGAGACTTGAAGTGGTCCACATTGATTGAACGGCTGGAGCCTGGGTTTGTACACGAGCAATTGTCCTACACTGATAAAGACAAGTCCCCCTTGATGAAACGTTGGCTCCAATGACATCCCTTGTTATACTACTGTGGATCACTCCGGATGCCGAATTGACTATATATGTATACACACTTATGTGCGCAACTGACAGCAACTGACGCTGCTTGGCGCACGGTCATTGATACCGCAAACGTCACCCGGCGGTTTCAGTCACCGTGCACCGCTTTAGTTCGATGCTGCGGCCACTCGCTCAGAATCGCGACTTCGGTCCTGCCTGTTGTTGCGCAGTACCACCAGCGCTACAACCCGAACCTGGTGGGCGACGAGCACCAGGAGCTGGAGGCCCACTTGCGGGCTCGCCGCCGGCGCGCGCACCGGCTCACGCTGGCCACCATGGCGAGCGAGATGAGCTCGGCCGAGATGAGCGTCGAGGGCAGCCGCGGCAACCTGGCGCCGCCGTCTCCGGGCACCACGGTGCTGAGTCCCGTGACGGTGGGGCCGGGAGGGGCCACGACTCCCGTCGGAGGAGGAGGAGGGGACGCCGCTTCCGTGGCGGCCACAGTCGCCGCCGCCGCCGCGTTGTCGGCAGGCGTCGAGCAGCTGGCCGACGGGCGACCCCTGAGCGCGGCACAGTTCCGCCGCGCCTCCACCACGCTCCAGAAGAGCGCCTACACCTGGCTCAGCCTGGCCCACCGGCGACACTCCCTGATGCGCCGCAATAAGGCAGGCTCCGTGGACGGACGCTCGCTCAGGTGAGAGCTATATAGGAACAACCATTAACGTATGCTTTATAGAACAAGTGCCGAGCTCAGATCCGCGACGTTGGAAGCAGGGTCACCTCAAGCTCAATTCGCTGAACCTCCTCCACTTCTTATTGGTATACCCGTCACAACAGTGCAACGTGGCGGTATATCGTCATTCGTTTCGTACAGTGCAGCTAGTGCTTGTGCTCAACGAGTTCCACAGCATTTCCTGTGCTCTCAGAACCGAGGCGGTGCACACGTCTTACGAAACGTGCCAGCCAGACTCGTTCATCGGGAGCATGTGACTGGCACGGAACTGGCCTGTACTCATCCCGTGATAGCACAATGCTCGTGTAGAACGAGCCTGGCGCATATTGCTTGAAGGCGCTCCATACTGAAAGTGCAGAGTGAAATTAGGTTTTTCTGCTTCTATCGCGAGGAAATGGGTATTACCTTCCAGCTTGGACGTCCGAGACTCACCGCCAGAGACGGTCTACGCAAGTGGGGACTATATGGTAGTTTAGTATACTGCCGCTAAGGATAGGGACGAAGGAAGCAGACGCAGATGAAGCTTAAGCAAGGACAACTTGTATTTACAAGGACTTTTTTACAAGCAGGAGTAACATATATAGATTCAAGGTGGAACTGGATCACATATGGCAGCCCTATCTCGGCAGAGCCGACGGTACCTATAGCACCGGAAGCCTGGTCCAGAACGATTTGTCGGGGGTAGCGTGGCCACGTTTTCTATCCCTCGATTAGAGCACTGCACGGGCTCGGGCTTACCCGAAAGCCCGGCCGGGTAGAACAGTTTTTTTACGGGCTCGGGCCGAGCTCGAGCACGGCGTGTGCTTTTTGACCCGGGCCCGGGCCGGGCTCGGGTTTTCTAACGCGGGCCCAGGCAGGGCTCGGGCTTTCTGGTGGTGTGCATGTAACGTGCAGCGAGTTATTCTCGGGCGTCTCAACTCTGAAAAACATTATTTTTCGGTCTCGGGCCGGGTTCGGGCCGGTTTCGAGTCGGGCTCGGGCCGGGCTTGGGCCTAAGGTAAAGGGGTGGTGGGCCGGGCCGGGCGGGTAACGTAGATTATTTCCGGGCCCGGGCCGGGCCCGGGTCTCGCCATAAACGTTTTGATCGGGTTCGGGCAGGCCGCCCAACGTAAAAACGGGCCCGGACCGGGCCCGGGCTGAAAAAATCGGCCCGTGCAGTGCTCTACCCTCGATGCCCTATGTATTTTCATTGCAATCACCATTGTCGGGTTTTGTGAATGGATGGTTGGTACACCAATCATCAAATTTGTACGAGGATCGTAGTGTGTGGTCCACCGGCCATCACACGTTGTACGTCGTCGACGGCCGCTTTCGTTTAACACAGTTCAAAGTGTGGACAAAACATTTAAAAACACAACGGTGGAGAGGGCCACAAACTCGTATCCATTCGTTCGTTCCGCGAAAAGGCATACCCACACAGCCTAAAGTAACATAGCCCAAACCCAGCGGGCGCAATAAAACGCTAACAATTTAGCAAAACAAAATTCGTCAAATGGGGTGGTAGGTTGAAGGAAAAGCTATGACACCGATTACCTACCTCGTACATAAACAAGACATTCGTCGCTTACTCGGCACCGTAGCAAGCGCTGGCCACCTAGAGTTACTGTATAGGCTCCCTTTGTGGAGCTCCCTAAAAAGGAGCCTCTCTGAGGCGCCCTCGGACCCACATTCGCTCGGTGCCGAAACCGTCTGCTCTCCCACGGCGGTCAAGACAGCCGCGGCGCGTGCAGTGAATGGTGACTACGGCGTACATGCGCTCTGTGCTCATCAGACGCTTTGCCCGCCCGCGTTGGAGCCAGAGGCAGGCACAAACTCGTTTCTCTTTTGCCGTCAAAAACGACCGCCCGGAACACGGTCGTGGCACGGCGCCAATTGTCACGTCTCTTGGGGACGGCTTTGTTCGCTAATGGGCGCAATCCCGTTACCATAGCCCCGTGCTCTGGAATCGCTCGCGCCTCGACACGCGCCCCGCTTATGCACGGAGCAAGTCCCGTCTGGGGGCGCATCTGGTTACCAGGAGCTTCGGAACCGTCGCGGTAAAGTCGTAACCGTGGCACCGGTTGCCCGATCTGATGCCCGTTCTCCTTGGCGCGTAGTATCGTGAGCCGCGCGCCTGCCTTCTGTGCGCCGTGCACTGCGGTAGGCGCACGCCGCCAAATGTAAGCAAGGCACCTCAACAATAGACCGGCAGTCGCACTTTTCCTTTACAGCCGTTCCCTGCGGCGGGACCACGAAGTGGGGAAGAAAAGGGGAAAACACCGATTCCAAGCTTAAAATTAAACCGCGCTTTCCTTGCAGCAGGGCTTACTGCAGCGTATACCGTGCCAGTGTCGTGCTATAGTTCGTGCTACGGAGCGGTCGTATTTCAGTCTACAAAGCACCCTGGGTAGTGCTTTGCCATAAGTCATCCAGGCAGCAAATCAGTAGAACAGAATAAGACATGCCTGTATGCTGAATTGCATGTAACCCTTTGCAGACGTCGTAAAGATGTCGTCCTGCGGCTGTGTCTGGACCGGTAAAAATGCTCTATTTACGACGTCGCTTTAGTAGTAATGGCAACATTCCGGCACGGACGAATGCTCTGACATGTTTAGCGCTCGCGGCGGAATGCTGCTGCGTGTAAACACATTTAGAAAACCATCTTGTCCAGGCGCCAAAGTCTGCTGTGCGGACTCGCGCTTGCGTCCAGTCCACCTGCTTTGGGTCTGTTGTCGATGATCATAACCGTTTCGATGACGCTGAGGTTTCTTTATACGACAAGTTTATTTACATAATTACAACTTTGCCTGCAGGAATAGCTATCCGGCGATGTTTCTTCTTTGAGCGTCGATTGCTTCTGACCGTGGAGGTTCTTTTTGCGTGGGTTCCTCTCGGCCCTTCTTTCTTTGTCGCGGCGTTGCTTTGTCTTGAAAAGTGGTCGTGCGAGACCGGTTTCCCCGATGAAAGGGAGACCACGGTGGCTCAACGACTTTTACCTCCCGGTTGGGGAGCCGGCCAAGCATTACGGCGCCGATGAGTACCCTTCGTTTCGCGTGCGTGCGGCTGTCCGCAGGAGACACCCCCCGACGAGCCGAGTGATTGGGAATTGTTGGTATCTTTAACACGGTCTTCGCCAACCGCCACGAAAGACCGTATCTGTGCTGCAGCGGGCAAGTTTCCATCTTTTCCACCCCTTCTGGTCTTACTGGCGATTAGAGGGAAGACAAAGTTGATTTTAATGTTTTCCGTGAACATCATGTCCCACTCACCTTTGTAAGCGCATGGTACGTGCCGCTCACTTTCACTCGCGTAAATTTTCCAACACTCTTTAGATAAGGGCGCCCGTGTTTCTACCCGCATGCTTTAGGAAGTGAGGTCGAGTGCCGGCAGCAGAAGTCTGCGCAAACAAAAAAAAAAAAAAACAAAAAAAAATGCGAAGGACTAAGTACATTGCAGTGGCCGAACGTGAACGACTAGTGCTCGATCGAACATGCTTGAACGACGTCACCAGCCTACGGCAATGATGTCCTTCGATTTCATGGTCCAGCCACAGGCCATTGAAAGGCCAACTGCAACGAAATTTCACTTTGGGTCAATTTTGGTTATAGATTAGTTGCATATACTATTGAGGCAATCGTGACAAAGCTGCAGGAATAGTAGTTGTAACTAGAGCTTCGCATGTGAAGCTTCTATAGTTGGCCCGATCTTTCTTCCACTTACCCACTTCGCCAAAGAGGCCTCGAGCCGCCATTTAAATATATGGTAAGAGAGTAAAAGAAAGGTTCAGTGAGCTCAGGGACAAGAGTAAAAGAAATGGTCGGTGAGATCCCCTCTTTTAAGGCAGTAGTTGTATGGAGTGCGCGCGCTGATTGTTGTGGAATAAAGACGGAGAACTTATGGGAAAATGACAGACGTCCGTTCACTTCGAGCGCATCAAGAAGACTCATTTATTTTGACTAGAAGGTACGGGAAAGTCACAATATACACTGTGCCAAACAGGCTTCCTTGCACCCCGCACATGCAAGCAACCCGCTCCAAACCTGAAGGGCACCACCGCACCGCCTGTCGCTGTTCGTAGAACGCGTCCCGCCAGTAATTTGCACGCAGTTTGAGGCACCGTTAGGTAATCTAGTAACGTTGGTTTGAGGGGTTTCAAGTGTCCGCGGCGCTTCTGCCACAGCGACCTCAGCAGTGCCGCTTTAGGTGGGGGAGTCCTCCTCGCCACATCGTTGGCGGCCCCCAGCGCGGGGGTACTTTAGCTCCAGAATGGAGGATATACAACACTGATACCTCTCGCTCCCAACCTTACCAATTACGAAAGTCAGCAATTGTATACTATACCACACTGTCAGGCACCTGCTACGGTGTAGGGAGTAAACACAAGCAACCCTTATGTGAACCACACCCTCAAGGATCTAAAAAAAACGTTTACGCTCCGTAGGGCGTATTTTGTCCTCAAACTGAAATCGCTGTCTCTCTTGCTTGCGTTTCCTTTCGTGAAAACGCAGGGCTCACTACTTTCCTGTGAAGAATGCTATATGTCACGCTGATAACGCGCATGCCGTTCGGGACCTGGAATTGCCGGGCGCGAAGCGCTAAAATAGGAAAGGCATGCAAAATAGATTACACTTTTTGTTTGGGGAAGAAATAAGCCCCAAAGGGTGTAAACTTTTTTAGGGTCAATAAAACGTGTTGTTGGAGGCGGGACGAGTTGGTTTTTAGAGTGAAAGTATGTGGTCGAACTGAAAGTCAATTGAAAAAATTAAATGTCTTCCTGAGCCTCTGTCTTCCACCTTACTTTCCACCTTACTTTCCACCTTTTTAAGTACGATGCATACTGAACCAAAGAACAAATAATTCATTCTCAAGTAGGTTGCGGCAGAAATGCACGGCAGCGTATTCGAGGCCAGGATTTCACGTGGAAGCCAGACGCACCGCGGCACGCGGCAGCTTTATTATTATTTTTTATCTTTATTCACGAAAAAAAAATATCCGCATACATTCCACCCTGTGAAACTGGATGTACAGCGAAGCTGGTGCGGACGTTAGACGACGTTACACAAGCACCACCACCACAAGCGACGTACGTGCGTGGAAGTGCAGCATACATCCTCATTCTTCTAGGCCGTCCGCCAAGCGCAAGTTCCTTATTGAACTAAATTAATGTTTAAAAGTAAATTGCGTCAGAATATGCGTAAAGTACGACTTACACACAAGCTGCAGACATGGCAGCTTTGGGTTGTTATTTGAATATACGAAAAAAATTCATAGCCCTTCCCCTGTCAAGAAAATGGGGGTAAGCGAAGCTTGTGGCAACCGAGCGAGTTCGCGGTGCCGTTGCTCAAACGCAGCCTGCTCCTCGGCGGAACGCACCACGTGCGCGGGGCCTTCCCATCCGGGTGCCGAAACTGATCTGAAGCCCGGCGGAGCGCGCGCCAACCCCCTTTCATTTGCTTTCCCTCCCCGCGACGCACCAAACGACCCTCATCGGTCGCGCGCGTCACGTGATCCGGCGCCGGCGCAGCTTTCCCGGCACGTGCTCCACTCCGGGAGCATCTGGGTTTTCTTTCTTTCCTTCTCTCTTCTTTTTTGTCCCTGGCTCATGCCCACATATCCCTGGCTCATACTCGCATATCCAATGCGAGTATGCGCCACACGCGATTTTATTGTCGTTAATCGTGACGTAACTGACGAGCATGTGATGTTATTGATGTCATGACCCATCAGTCACGTTAGTCATACATTAATTCGTAGCCTTCCATGCCAAATTTGGTATATACCACGTGAACGAGACGCGAGTTTTTGACAGGTTTTCGATTGGGTTTTAGCGTGACACCAACGCCGACACTTGTGAGGCAATACAAGCTTCGCTTGAAAAAGATAAATCTGCTACGCGAGAACTGAAAGACAAAGCCATTTTACGAGTACGCAGAAATGTTTGAGAAAAAGGGGTATGTGCTCTATGCGGTTCAAACCCCCCCTGCCCCCCCCCCCCCCCCCACCTGAGTGACGGCAGTGGAATGATTTTGATAACGACCAGAGGCATTATATATATACAGGGTGTTTCAGCGAACACTTTCAAAGTTTATTTAAGGTTGCCTATGGCAGATAGCCAATTCTAGTTAATGAGCTGGTCTACTCGAAGCGGCGGACATTACTTGAGCAAAAAATTGAAATGCATAATCAACTAATTAAATTAATAAAAATTCACTAATTAAGTTTTTAACTAATTACCTGATGGCCCATATTGTAATCTACAAGTTGTAGCCGTGGAGTTCGCAAGGCGGATCCCACTTGGAACGAATTCCCGGGATGACACCGCTTTCGAGATATTAATTCCCGAAATTTGCCAAGAAATGCATTGGCGTTCCAGTTAGTTTCTTAACAAAACGTCGCTTTATGCATTGAAGCACAAAATTAACTGGAAGGCCAATGCATTTATCCGCAAAGTTCGGGAATTAATATCCCAAAACTGGTGTCATCCCGAGAATTCGTTCCAAGTGGATCCGTCTTGCGAAATCCATGGCTACAACTTGTAGATTACAATATGGCCCATCAGGTTATTAGTTAAAAACTTAATTAGTGAATTTTTAATAATTAGTAGATTATGCATTTCAATTTATTGCGCAAGTAATGTCCGCCGCTTCGAGTGGACCGGCTCATTAACTAGAATTGGGCTGTCTGCCACAGGTAATTTTGAAAGTGTTCGCTGAAACACCCTGTATATATATATATATATATATATATATATATATATATATATATATATATAATCAATGAGATTCAAGCCTCCATGCATGGAGGCTCTGTGGCTGTGGCGTTGCACTGCTGAGAACGAGGTCCCATATACGATTCCCGGCGGCCTGGGATCGGAAAGCGCCCTAGCAACTGCACGCCGCATTTGTACATACTCAGCTGCGAAAGATGCATAGCAGCAAGGGCACTAGAGGGTGCAGGAGCACGATTGAAAGCGTAAGCCTTTGTTTATCGAGTCAGGTGCTCACCGGAAGCCGAGTCCCTTCCTGCCTCGCTGTGCGGGCGCTAGGCGTTTTGTTTTTCCATTTCCCACAGCCGTCGCGTCGACACCCAACGCCGCGCCCCGCATCAGCTATCGCGCCATTGTGCCGCTTGTGATTCACGCCAGCCGCCAGCAACGCGGTGTTTGACGCCCGCATGTCGATAAACATGTGGGCGAAAACCGTGCACGATCGTGTTCGTGCGCACGTGTTGCACGCGGGCGCCGTTGAGTCTGGGTCGAGACGGTCCGACGACAGATCGACTCGTTCTCTGCATTTACAGTCGCAATTAAGTGGCCGCGTCCATGCAGTAAAGCGCAAACTGTTCGCCGGTCACCATTTACCGCAATTCATACCATGCGTGGCACTGCATGAGGGCCGTCATAATGCAATGATTCATTTCGCTCGATTCTATTCTTTTAATTTCTTATCACGCACCTTCACGATCGGCCGATCCCGGCGATTACGTGAGCGCAGCAACGCTCGGACCCCTGACGAAACGCGAAAAGGAACAGCATTCGAATAGAATCGTTGCTTTATCTTGGCCCAGTTATCGATGCCAATGTTTCGAATTTCGAGTGAAACCGCTGGTTATTGCGATAAATTATAAGGACACTCCAAGCGAATTTTTGCCGTCGTCGTCGCCGTGAGGTACCGTATATATTTAGGTATGTGTATGCTATATGCCATGCCATTCTATATGACATGCGTTATATGCGGGTTATATTGCCACACCGTTCGATCACCAAAGTTGCTCACACCAGGTCTTACATTCTTGACAAAAATATTCCTCAGAATTTTGAGAATGGCAGCCCACAAAGAAATGTCATGAAACGAAACACCGACAGCGCATGCCTTTTATCTTAACTCTTCTCAGACTTAAATATTAAAAGATGCAAAACAATAACGGAGCGAATAACACAGCGAAGCTGGCCGATTGATATCGAGCGGCTAGCCTCCAACGCGTTCGGCATCGACAAGCAACAGCGTTCTTGGCACTGTGCCAACCTTGGTTAGCCGGCCTGCGTTTGTGGCATGCCAGGGGCGCTGTCGCTCGTTGGAGCCCACGCGTCCTGCGCTAGTCACGCGAAATGTCGCGAAAGGGAAGGTACCTCCAAAAATGATCGCTCTAGAATACCTTCTTACATGCGTAGTTAAGTTAAACCAAGTTAAGACCTAGCAGCGACCAAGTTCATACCTAGCAGTAGCAGCCAGTAAGCTTCGCTGTGCCTAAGCGTTGCGCAACCGAGTGCAAACTTGCCTGATTTTTACACGGCGCGCTGAATGTCTGGCGGTCACCATGCCACCCGCGCTTTATTATTCTAGCGTTTGTTCTAGCGGCGAAAAGCCGTGCAGTAGTGGTGGTGTGGCATGTATACAGGCTTTTGAACAAGACGGTCTTTGGAGGGACCGCCAGTAGTTAGTGCGCAAGCGCGAGTACAAGCGGGCGCGAGAGAGAAAATCTGAGGGCTTTTGCTCCTTGCATATCTGACTTTGCTAGGTACTACGGCGGAGAACTTCCTTTGCTCGTTTTGTATGCGATTGTCCCTAGGCTAGCCGGCATGTGCGTTTGCGTTGATGGCGCCGTGCACAAATTTTGCTCTTGTGCTCCTACGAAGTTTCTGGTGAGTTTGTTGCGTTTTTTGTTCCAACGGTAACATAGGAAATCATGCGATAGTCGCGAGGGGATCATTGAACCTGTGAGATTGACGACGAATCGGATATAACTTTAGTTCCAAAGCACTCCGTGTTCATGTATTCGTTATCAATGCATACTGCACCTTTCAGGAGATTCGCGTCAACGAAAGCACTTTTACGTGTTGAAACACATTTAGCACCCTGTAGGTGGCTGGCTCTGTCTGCGCAAGCGGATACTGCTCACGTTTGTGCCCCGGTGCCGCGGCGGAAGCCGCGGTGCCGGGCTCCGACGCGAAGCGGCGGTCGTTGTGGTGTTGCGGAGCGCAGCGTAGCAACACCCCAAATAAAAATATACTGCTCCAGTCAGGTAGACTGCTCCCTCCCTGATAGTGAGATATTTGGATCATCAAAACAGTGATGCGTTTATTTAGGAATAGCATCGATCCCTTAACAGCAGCCACAGTTGTACAAAAGGACCAAAGAAAGTTCTCCGCCGTAGTACCTAGGCAAGTCAGAATTTAAGGAGCAAAAGCCCCCAGATTTTCTCTCTCGCACCCGCTTGTACTCGCGCCTGCGCACAAACTACTGGCGGTCCCTCCAAGCGGAAGTAACGGGACCCGCAGTGCCACGCCCCCGCTGTACCTACTAGCAATTGTAAAGTCGCCGCTGGGAACGCCGACGCTCGCCCCAGGAACGAGCGCCTAAAGAGCTGCGCTCTAATATGGAGTGGTGGGGGGGCCACTGACTTAAAGCACTGGCGATGCCTGCAGCGCCGCTGTCGGCGTTCATCGCGCCAGCCTTCTGGCGTGCTCGGTATCTGCCAGGGCGCCGTTCCTGGTGCGCAGCAGTAGTTGTCTCACGTGCTGTGTCGCGCCATGTCGCCTCCGCGTATTGTTAGAAAACCGTGTGAGAGCTCGAGGGCTACAGAGATGCCAGCTCCAAGCACTGTCTTCCTTCTCATCTGTGTCATCTTTCTGTACTCCCGCCCCCCCCTTACCTACGCTGCTGACCGATGGTCAGGGTGTCGGCCGCCTGTTGGACCATTATGGTGCAGTCAGCAGGCTTTCCTCTTCTGCGAGGAGCTCCACCACAACACTAAACCTTGCTACTGCTTTCAACGCTTCGCCCTCGAGCGAAAACTGCCAATTTGTTTGCCATTTTATGCACAACTTTATGCTCGACGTCCTTGCTTTTGTTTTTGTCACCCACCCCCACCCCACTACTCTCAGGTCAAGCCTGAAGCTGGAGCGCCAGAGCGCAGTGACGGAAGACGTGTCGGACGACAATGCCGAACACGCCAAGAGCGAGTCGAGCTCCACGCAGGCGCATTCTCGCGAGGGCAGTCAGTCCTTGCAGCTGTCCTTGGGGCAGCAGCCATCTGATGTGCACGAACCTGGAGCTGAACCGGTGTCCGCTAGCGAGGATGGCAAGTCGCCTGAAGAAAAGACTAAGGAGACGTCCTTCTAGTGTACGTTGCCTTGATCCTGACGTGCTGGCGCAGACCTAGGCAATCTTCTGGTTATTGCAGAAGTGGCCTACCATTTCGCACAGGCAGAGACCGTTTCTCAGGCTCCAGTGGAACGTTTGCTCGAGCCTTCCTTTTGGTCTGAAGGTGGCATGTGCTCCTGAAGAAATTGAATGGGTTAGGCCCAGTGAACTAGCCAGGCCAGTTTTGTCCGACGTATAAGGTGCAACAGCGAGTGAGCAATGGCTTCACCTGCATTAGCTGGAGTCCCTCCATATGGCTATGCTTTCGGTACTGTGGCGACACTGAATTCTGCCAACTGCATTAAAGCTGGATTCTCATGTTTTAAGTAGACGATGCTGGGAAGGCCATCAACATTATGCTAGCAAAGAGCTGATCAGGTGAATGTCCTCAGGCAAGAGCAGGCTGCATGAGGTCACAGGTAACGGATTGCAGGGCTCATCCAGTGTTTTCCGATGTGTCATGCTTGTGTTGCTGCTCTTTTTTTTTCTGTTACGAGGCAGTATTTTTTATTTTTATCAGGAATTGCTAGGTCTCATCAGAGCTGTACGCACATCATTGACTGTTTTCATTTCCCTCATCTGCAGTGTCCTCGTGTCTTCTTCCCTGTAAAGAACTCTTTGTCACAAAGTATGCAGAAGCGAGATGCACTAGAGGTAATTAGGTGCTGCACTGCATCATCCCCATTACACAAAGTTAAAAATTGCACCCAAGCATAAAACAACGAATAAGCACTGCAATGGGTTTAAGGAAGGAAATTTTTGTGAGGTTCCGGTTGCCATGTAGCTGATGAAAGGGAAGGACGGTGTCTAGGTGTCGAAGCAAGAAATGGAGGACATAGCAGCTTTGCACCTGCCGTTATCGAACATGCTCGAGCAATTCTTTTTGGCTTCCAGCTAACTGCATCTTTGAAGTGGGAACTTGGCTCTGCCCCAGAGCACAGAGCTGTCATGTAGTTTTACGACTGCTCCCCTCGAATGTCGAGGGGTGCAGTCCCCACTTCAGTTTGTTACAAACTTTAGCAAAACCCCTCCTCGAGGTGAGAGAGTGCAAACAGAAGCCAGGCTTCTGGTCTGGAGGACTTAGGACCACTATGCGTGCGACAATATGCCTTGTTAAACTTCATCCTGAAACCAGCGCGAGGTCTGGCGCATTGTTTGAACCCGAACTGAAATTGCGCACAGAGCGCGTCGTCATCTGCTGTAGTTCAATCAAACTTTTTCATAGGAGCTAGCAGAGATCTCTATAGGCTAAGGTAAAATTTTTTGCAAACGTAGGAAAGAGCGTATTTATCGCAACTAGACTATACACATAGGCATTTGGGAGCAAACTGTGGTCCAACACAGAAGAAGAAGAGGTTATCTATATACATAATGGACGCTATCAGCAATACCCCAGGAGCCCAGTGTTTCTGTTCACGTGCGTTTCTAGGTTCCCAGGCAAGTCTGTGTTGGTGTTTGCCACCCTCCTACATGCCTACAGTAAATTGTGGTTAAAACCCCAATGCACACACACTTACACACACATGCATAGACTGCACAACATTCCAAGTCAACATTAACCCAGGTGAAATCGGATCAGTGGTGTGTGTCTGTGTGTGTGCATGCCTCCACGTGCTTGTCACTTTTCAATTTTAAGTGTTGGTTTGTTATGTATATAAAATCATTAAAGTTTTCTATATAAACACTCACAAATGTCTCTTGCTTCTCTACTGTGCAGTTAAAAGACATGTTGAATGAGGCATGCTGTAAGAGGCAGCATCTGCTTTAGTGCAACAGCAAACTAACAAATACAGTCAACAATTTGTATTCAGGAGATGCTCAATTGTTTAGATATAATTGCAGCACTACCACTCCTGCCATAGACATAATTATAACGGCAACCTAATTTTTTGATGCCTTACAGTACACCGTCCGATAATTCGGACTGCATTCTAATTCGGCCACAGCAACAAGCTGAAAAAGTGATGCCCTTGTTTTGATACGTCACCGGGGCCTCCTTGAAACTGAAACCTAGTTGATCCTGTTGTCGTTAACCGTGCCAAAACCACAAAAGCCAAGCCAAGTCGCTAAGTTGTAATGGCTGCATTTGCGGTTTCTCATGAGTATTTCATGTGTCTAGCATTTGTTCATTTATGTGTTAAATGGCAACGTTGTCTCTGGTGACTTCTTCGACTGCTGTTACAAACTTTTGCCACTCCAAATCATCAAGCAGCTTCAAATGGTGCCAACTCCACCCAAAATGTTTGCACTGACAAAGGAAGTGCTGGCCAATGACTTTTGAAGAAACCTGTGACCATTCGGCTATGGGAGTGCAATTGACGTCTGTTCAAGCTGCCAGGGGATGTAGATTTGGTGCCTGTGTTGACTATACTTCCGTCAACCTATAATGACAAAATGAAAATAGTTGAAAAACAAACTGACAAGGTTGCATGCAAGCATATGGGTGTGCAGAGCTTGCATTGACAAAGTTGTCTAACTCACACTTTAATAATATTAGTAAAGTTGTTTAAGGTGGCGTACGGTTTACTGACAAGAAGCTCTGACAAGAAGTGAGGTTTAAAGCATTGGGCATACTATTTATTCTTCGCCGTTCCGGCAGCCACTGGCTGCACGTGCTCGTGAGCACGGGCTTTCTCCAGGAAGGAGGCACTTCTTCTTCGATCCGAGACTGTGCTGAGATTAATTCAACACACTCCCGGCCGCCAAATCACTCGTTCAGCTCGAGCGAATAAAGTTTTTGTATTGGTCTGGTGGTATTAACTCCTTGCTGTTGTTGAATCTTGCAAGAGCGGACATGGCCATCAACACCCTTGTAGACTTCAAGAACCCTTGCGAGTTTCCACATTTGTCGAGGCAATTTCTCGGCGTGGACTATGACGATATCTCCTGTCTTTATTTCATTGGTGGGTCTCCCATGGGAAAAGTGCGCTGATCGAAGTTGCAGCAGATATTCTTTCGTCCACCTCTTCCAGAAGTTCTCAGTTAGGTGTTTCCTGTAGGCGTGTCGTCGGACAGCTTCTGTGCGCGTAAAGTCCACTGACATGTCATTGCTGCCCTGTGGTAGCATCATTAGTCTCCGTCCTATGATGAGGTCTGCTGGTGTTAATGCGCCAGGTTCTCCGCTGTCCGACTCAACGTAGGTGAGAGGCCTCGAGTTCACGACCGCGTCGACTTCCGTAAGCATAATCGTCAGCTCTTCAAAGTTAAGTCGAGCTTTGCCGAGAACCTTTCTCAGTGGAAGCTTGATTGTCCTGACCAGACGCTCCCACCAGCCGTCCCACCATGGTGCGCTGGGAAGAATAAACTTCCAAGTGATACCCTTCTGGCTCAAGTATGCCGTTACGTCCTCTTGGGAAAGCAACTTGAAGAGCTTCTCTAAGTCTTTTGACGTCTTCTTAAATGTTCTTGCGTTGTCTGAATAAATCACGCAAGGTAGACCCCTTCGCGCTACAAAGCGTTGTAAAGACATGAGGAAGGCTTCTGAGGTCATGCTGGAAACCAGTTCCAGGTGCACTGCTCGTGATGTGGCACATGCGAAGAGCGTCATGTAACATTTTGTTTCTCCGGCTTGAGTAACAACAAATAGTGGTCCTGCGAAGTCAACTCCAGTGACTTCGAATGGGTTCGTTGGCCTTACACAATGACGTGCTATAGGAGCAGTTGCAGCGTCGCCAGGGCCAATTCTTAAACATCTGCACGTATAGCAGCCGTGCACAACTTTCCTCACTAATGTTCGTGCCTGGCAGATCCAATAGTGCTCTCGCAACTGTGACAGAGTGTCTCTCACGCTTCCGTGTAGTATTTCGCAGTGTGCTCGCATTGTCAGTAACGTATAAAAGTGATGATCGTGCGGGAGGATGACTGGGTGTTTTACCTTCTCAGATTCGTCAAGGTGCAACAGGCGCACGCCCACCCGGAGGATGCTGTCGGCATCCAAGAACAGGTTGAGGTCTTTGATGCGAGAGGTTGCCTTTGCTGAGAAAGAGAGAATAAACTTTAATAATAAGGGCACACGAGCGTAGGTAGCTCCTCCGCTCTGCAGTGGGTGGTCCCCTCAGTCCAGGAGTCCAGAGGCCTTAGCTGCCCTTGTCGCTCGATTGCCTTTGCTGATGTACCTGTTGAAATCGAGCTTATATCTTCGCTGAAGGCTTGCTGCTGTACATGTCTGATCCAATATTTTTCTGCTTCAGTATCTCTTCGGCTACTAGAAAACCAGTGTGTGCTCTGTTTTTGAATCGGCAGTGTTTGATGACTCTGAATATCCATGCCGTGACCCTGAGCAGCTTTTCGATTCTGCTGTAGCTGTCAATGTCCAGAATCGAGGTCGACATCGTCGCGCTGGAGATCGCAACGTGAACGGCAGTCATTTCACAGATTATCCTATCGTCGGTGCTGATAGGTTCTGGGGGTTGTAGTGGCCATCTATCTTCTGACTCGCCTAGCCAGTCTGGTCCATGCAGCCAAGTACGGTTATACAATAACTTATCCATGGAAACTCCACGTGTCAGTAGGTCAGCAGGATTCGCCTGTCCTGGACAATACTTCCACATAGAAGGATCGTTTTTTTTCCCTGATCTTTTTCACTCTGTTCGCCACAAATTGCTTCCACTTCGTTGCGTCACCTTTTATCCATGACAACGTAATTGTGGAATCTGACCACATTCTACAGTGGATCTCAAAGTCAGTGAGGGCACTTGAGACGTAATTAAGTAGCCTTGCTCCGATCAAGGCTCCTAGAAGCTCCAGCCGTGGCAGTGTCGTTGTCTTGATAGGTGCCACACATGCTTTTGCGATCAACAACTCGGGCCTCGCTGAGCAGCTCGGTACGATGTAGAGCGCTGCGCTGTATGCCGAAGGGCTTGCGTCGCAAAATACGTGAGCCTGTAGCACTCGGGGCGATTTGGTTCCGCTGCCAAGATAACGTGGTATGGAAATATTCTGCAAGACTGGTAGTTGGTGCACCCATTCATGCCATTCTTCTTGAGGATCCCGAGTTAGCTGCTCATCCCAGCCTATTCCACGTGTCCACAATTCCTGGAAGAAGATCTTGATGGCAATGGTGAACGTCGCTACAAATCCCATTGGGTCGAATATCCGTGAAGCAGCTTGAAGAACGAACCACTTGGTATCATCTTTTTCTTTCATAATTTCGAGAAGGCCCCTCAAAGAAAAAGTGAAAGTATCCGTGTATGGATTCCATGTTATTCCAAGTACCTTCACGCTTGTCTCATGGAGGACAGCCAGTTCTTTGCTTGCCGACTGTTCCTCATGCTCCAATGTGTTAATCAGGCCATCTGAGTTGGTCATCCATTTCCTTGGCGTCATTCCTGCCTCCTGCATAATATCTTTGGCTTCGTGGCAGATTTGAAGTGCTTCTTCATCTGACTCTGCTCCAACCACTACATCATTTACGTAGAATGACTCGCTGAGAAGCTTCGCGGTACTGGCTTTGCTTGAAGGCATACTCTTTAGGTGATGGAGTATAGTTGCCTTCAGTAGGAAGGGGCTACATGTTGCTCCGAATGGCACTCGCGTCATCCTCCAGTCTTGAATCTCCTCTTCGGAGAAACGCAGTGCTTTTTTTCTCCAAACCAGAGGAATCAAAAGACATCTCTATCCTTCTCTGTGATTGAGATTTGAAGGAATGCTTTCTCAATGTCGGCTAGCAGAGCTATACGGTGCGTTCTGAAGCGTAATAGTACCTTCACCAGATCCTGGTACAGGTTTTCACCCTTTTCGAGGCATTCATTTAATGAGAAGGACCCTTTGGCGGGCGAAGAAGCATCGAAAACTATTCTGACTTTTGTGGTTAGTGCGTGCCCTCGGATCACTTCCCTGTGCGGCATGTAATAAACCTTTGTCGGATCCAGGAGTGGCCCTTCAACAATCTCCGCTTGTCCAGCCCGCAGGTACTCCCGTATGGTGTTGTCATATGTCTCTAAAAGTCCTTGCTTGCTCGACAGTCGGGAGGTAAGTTTCCAAAGTCTTGTTATTGCGACTTGCTTGTTGTCCGAGAGCTCGACCTCTTCCTTCCAGGGCAACATCACTTCGTATCTTCCGTCCCTAAGAGTGACAGTTTCTTCGAATTTCATCAATACTGGACTGAGCCTGCTCTCATTGTCAACGGGGTCTGATATTCCCACGCTCTCGAGTTCCCAAAATGAGTGAAGGAATTTGTCGCTCTCTTGTACACTCGTCTTCAGTACGCAGTCCACGATCCGCGAAGCTGTTATATCTGATGCCATGCAGTTGGTGTTGCCTTGAAACATCCACCCTAGCTTAGAGTTCATAGCAATCAGTGTCTCATTGTTCTCGCATCGAGTGACTTCACCCGTCATCACAGTTCACAGTTGGTCGGAACCGATGAGAATGCTGATGCCTGCTTCCCCGACAACGGATTCATATAGTCGGTGATCAGCGATGTCCTTTCCAGACTTCTGAATTTCCGCGACGAACGGTGAGCTGGTTGGTTGTACTTGCCTCAATATCTTGGCATATGTGTGGAATTTCTATCGCTTGCAAGGCAACTTCCATATCTGAGAACTGGCTCCGCAGACGGAGCTGCACACGCTGCTTCTGCGCTGCTGGACTCGACTTGCTTGCAAACGTATTGAGCGCAATGACGGTAGAGCCCACACACTGCAACTTCAGCTGTCGTGATAGCCGTTCTGTGATGAATGTGCGCTGATTGCCTCTGTCTATGACACCTCTGATATATCGACAGGTGACGTCTGTTACTGCCTAAGCTCAGAACGTCTGCAGGAGGATGCTCGTCGATGAATCCTCGATGGTACGCCGATCTTTCCCTAGAGATGCGCACACAGTCGTGTTTGTACTTGGATTCCTTGTTAGTATTCTGGCAGTTGTTCTGCCAGTTTCCCGTGTCTTCTGGCTTACTTTTTGCGGATCACACACACTCGTCGCATGACGTCCTTGGCAGGTAGAGCACGTAATCTTGCGTCTACAATCACCCGCCCTAGTGACCTTTAGTCGTGCATCGAAAGCACCTCATGTCTCCTGATAAAATTTGCTTCTTTTGTGATAGTGCGAGATCAAGTGCCGCAGTCGTCCGTGGAATGTTGACTCGATTTACAAAACACACAGTTCTCAGGTACTTTCATAGTGTTATTGTGGAGAACTGAAGACGTGGGTTTCGAGCCACGAAAATGGCGAGATGTGTTTGGCACATTCTCTCTTCCTGGATTCGCAAACTGACTTTTCTCTAAGCTCTCCAACTCGATGGACAGGAAATTTAATAGGTGTCTCAGCTCCGTGATAGACGCTGCATTACTGCTATCACTTGTCGCCCGAACGGCGCAAGACCGGTGGTACTGTACCACTATATCGTGTGGTAAAGCCCGCAGCAACAGGGTGCACAGCATTGTGGAAAAGGACACCTTGCTCACCCCCAGGGTCACCAGTCCGCGGATGTTGATGACGATCTGGTCGTACAGCTTGCGAAGAGCTGTCGGGTCACTTGAACAGACCGAAGGCAAAGTACGAAGCCTGGAGAAGTACTCCTGTTCTAGTCTCGTTCTATCGCCGAAGCGTTTCTTCAGTATATCGATGGCATCCTTGTAGCAAGCTTCTGTTGTAGGCAGTCCCACAATAGCTGAGGCTGCGTCGCCTCTGAGGAAGAACCTCAGGTAGTTAAACTTGTCCTTCACTGTGAGGCTTCCGTTGCGGTGAATCATCTGGTTGAATTGTTCCCAGAAGTCATTCTATCGACACAAATCACCAGCAAATGGGGCGATGGTAAGCTTGGGTAGCTTGGCTCCAGAGACTCCTGCTGTACTGGCTGCCGATGAAGTCCGAAGCTCCGGTGTTGATGACGTGGCAACACGGTCTCGTGTGCTAAGCAGCTCACTCATGACGCTAGGTAGCGTTGTCCTCATATTGCACAACGGTGTTGTATTCTTGCTCAAACTCTTCATCAGCTATGTGGCTCTCTAGCTCCTCGTTGATCTTGTTCAGCTCATCATTATTCACCTTGAGATGTCCGTAAATAGTGTTGAGCTGATCTACGGTGGCTGTTTCATCGCTGAGAACAGTTCTTGCCTCGTTGATAAGCCTGGTGTTCAGAGATCGTCTCGATGTCCGCTTCGATCGCAGCCTCTCCATGATGGTCAGTTCACTCATAGCCTTCCGGGGTCTCCGGTATTAGATCCCGGGTCTTCAGCACCAAATGTTTAAGACTGCGTACAGTTTACTGACAAGAAGCGAGGTTTAAAGCATCAGGCATACTATTTATTCTTCGCCGTTCTGGTAGCCGCTGGCTGCACGTGTTTGTGAGCACGGGCTCTCTCCAGGAAGGAGGCGCTTCTTCTCCGATCCGAGACTGTGCTGAGATTAATTCAACAAATTAATTTTCTGGTAAACCTGTTATTTTGAACTTTGACTTATTCTGTCTTACAGGCTGTCCCTGCAGAGTCCAAAGTATTGTTTGGTGACTGAACGTGGCGCTAAACACATAAAATAGTCTTCCATATTTTTCTCAGTGAATCAAGCATATATAGAAAATAACGAAAAAGCCAAGCTGGCTCGTTTGGGCAATGGGTCACACACAAACATGGCAACTACCTTCTCAATTGATCATAACCGCTTCTTTGGCTTTCAGAGAAACAGTACTTTGTACTTCAGCATGAAGCCACATTTGTGAATGCATTGTGCTATCTACGCACAACAATTGGGACAATGGTCAAGCTTTTGCTTGTAGTTTTACTGCATTTCAAATAGAAACAAATATAAATTTCTGCTGCATTTGAGCCCCATAGACACAATGGCATGCAGGTCTTCCGATTACTTCACAAGGGCTCGTGCCGAGTTTCCCATTGCACCATAATACATACAGCATTTTCATTCAACATATCTGAGAAGGAATGATCCAAGTGTTTTCCAACTATGCCTACCTTATTCACCTCTACACTTGCCTATCAGCTGGCTACTGGTGTTGCTCTAGGGTGTTATTCCTGGTTGTGCACTTTCGAGAATACAATTCTTTATGCGAGATTTTGTGCGACTAGCACCAGACTGTCGGCCTCTACATGCATCAATGTTCTTGGCACTATGGCAGAAATGCCTATACCCGTAGGAACACAAGCGCACCCAGTGCTGGTCATGCGAAATCTTGAGTGACTGCATCCCCGAAAGTTTGACTGATACGTACAGCCCTTGCTGTGCTTAGAAAGTGGCAGAGTGCCATATAACAAGTGCAGCAACAAGCTTCACTGAATACTGTTTCACAATATAGTAGTTCAACCCAGTCGGTGGCTTTACTAGTTTGTTTGTCAGTGCTCCGTTGGCTCCGCTTCCATGCATCTTTCTTTCTCTGCCCGAGTGTGGTGTGCCCAGACTTGCTGAAAACTCGAAAATGGTGCCCTCACCACGGCATTTGTTGCCGCGTGAAAGAGGACGACAGTGACGACTTCAGCTTTCAGCTGCGACTATTCCTCCACTTCAGTAAGTCATCATTTAGCACACAAATAAATGTTGAAGGAAGCTTGGACAAAATGATGTCCTTGCATAATGCTTGCCTTTAGTGTGTCTCAAGGATGTCGCACTTCGCAGCATTCTCCAGCTGGCATGTGTACAGATTAGGTGTCATGTAGATCACTCGCAAGTTATTGTGCAGCACCGTTATGCACTTCTCATGGTGCATCAGACGCTGTACATATAGAAGTGAAACAAAACTGTACTTGCCACAATATCTTTTTTCAAACAGCTTTAATAACTATAGCACGGGCTGTACATTGCAGAGGTATGTACATATATATATACTGTATATGCATTTCGCTGTTCCAGACTCTCACACAATTTGCATATCCTCAAGGTACAAGACACAAACATTATGTACACCTGTACAAAACAATGCAAGGAAGGATCCTGGGAACCATCTGCAATAGCAGTGTGCACTGCTATCCAAAAGAAAGTTTGAGCGTCCCTTGACAGTCATGAAAACCATCTTCAATGTCAATTTGTCTCTTTCTTTGTCACATTGTTGTGCGCTGCAAGTCATTGGTCAAAACCATGCCTAAAAGCATGAGAGGTGCATAGAGTTTCCAACAAAAATTACTAGAGAGAACTCTGGTGTTGTAATTGCTCAGCTACGATGGGAATCGTGGTTAGTACATGGATACCGTATAATCTTCATGCTTCTGGCTTCAAATGTTTGTGCGACTTTTTCCTAGATTTATCTTTCTAAATTTCCAAGCACTGCGAGGCAAAAGAAGCACTGTGAGGCTATTAGTCTCCGTGCGCATGCACAATCATTGCGAATTGTGGCATTTATCAGAGTTTCTTGCTGCGTAAGTTGCCACATTATGTACTTGTAAATGACCAAGAAACTAGTAAAAAAGACATGTACGCAAGGGTAGAAATGTACAAGACATAGAAAAGGTAAAATCTTAGCTGCAAGTGCAGCACTTGTCGTGTCCACGTCTTCCCTTGCATATGTGTATTTCTCGCTGGTTCCCTGTTCATTTACACGTGGCATTTATGACTCGATGTGCTACTGAAAATGATCAATTTGAAAAGTCGTTAAGCCGAGGCAAATCCATGTAGGTACTTCCCATCATTCCCACGCTGGTGAACCACTATACTTGGAGCTCCTGTATACACTATCATCAGAGTCTGCTCTAGTAAATTTCATAGGCAACTATGGAAACATGTGATTGAGCGCACAAGTAACTGTTTTTAGCAGGTGCACAGAGTGTTTGTGGTAGCAACACTGTGCTACGCAAACATGGTTCCCTGCCTTGTAGCACCTAGTCACCTCTTTCACAGGATGTCTGAAGCTGCACTTTCCAAGCTAGAACTAATACAGAGAGAGGAGAAGGACATAGTTTGCACCCGACAGCTGCTGATGTGCTTTTCAAGTTATGTTCGATGTCAACAAATTTCCCTGTGGTGCAGCAAATGGTCTAAACGTGTTTTCGCATTCCCCGCACATGGGAACATCTTTAACTTCATTACATAACGGAAAAAAAAAAAAGTTTGGATCAATATGAATATTTTGTTTCTGGTCAGCATATTGGCACAACACTCACACACTTGTGCTAGGCAGACAGCACCTGCACTGCATTCACTCCTTGCAAGCTGGCCATCAGCATTTTTGTGAGGCTTAACATTAAGTTTAATTACCTTGCCAAGGCACCGCTTACGTTACAAGCCTGTTGTCTTGGCCTATGAGATCGGTGCAGAATATTTTTTTTTTCTTCGTTTGCTGTGCAAGTGCTGGCAAGCCCTCTGAAGAGCTTAAGTGGCAGCTGAAGTGAAATCTAATATACAGCAGTGTTGAAATTGTTACAGTAGAAGAACAACTTTGGCATTAAAGGCACCTGAGCAAAGTTTAGTGTATAATTTTGTTCTTTACACACTCTAGGCAGTGAACAAAGGGTAATCCTGCACAAGTTTTAGAAAAAGATGTAGTCTCAGCCAAGCTAAGAATGCCTAGCCACTTGGATGTCTTCGTTACGACTGCTTTGGGACGGGCACAGCTTGCCCATTACTCCTGCTGTTTAGCGTTCCAGGCGTGTAGGGCTTGCCCGATCAGTCTGATACTGTTCACAATGCTGGTAGCATCATACCCTGTCAGCAAAATATGCAATTTAGAAGGACGTTCTTGCGAGGAGACGCTTGCTTCTAGCGCCGACGGTTCTCTTCGTTATCTTACACCACACACCAACTTTTGGTGGCATTAAGTTACACATTGCTACCAATTCTTGAGCTGGCAACGAAACTGAAAGTAAAAGCTATTAAGCGGGAACTTCAAGCAATCTGTGGCGTACCTTCCATTTAAATGCAGATGTGAGATTACAACAGTTTGTAAAGACCGACAAGATGCAAACAGTAAAGATGTGCTGGCAGACAGAGCACTCATTTTCTAGTTTTTTTAGACTACAAAGATTTTTTTATAGAACGACTATGAGCATAGCGAATGTGGCATTTTTGCAGAGGTGTTGTAAGATGACGCAGATGTACTTTGCTTTGCTAAAATTTTTATTAGAACCTTTGTGGCAGATGTTTATGTGGTAAATTTGGAGGCACTTACATTTTAATGCGCCCCCACTTTTAAGACAATTTTGAAGATCTCACCTAATTCCAGATACTCATCACCTAATTTCAAAATTCTATTCAGGCACTATTGAATCCAAGCACGCACGAAAGGCAGGCCCACTATTACGTCAGATGGAAATACCCAGTGACAAAGTCTGTATGATGGCATGTCGCAGCAAATACTGATATTGCGTGTCTCGGCAGATGCTTGCCAGGCAAAATGTGCCGCATCAGTATGTGCAGCGAAGTTCAATGTCAAACTTCGACGTGCTTTTTGCCGTGAGGTGTTCCCACCTGACGTCATACTGGGATGCCTTTTGTCCACTCCAAGCGCTTCCAGTTTTGATAACGCCTGGATTGAGTGTTGAAATTCAATATAATTATTGCGAGTTAGGTGCGATTATCAGTATTTAAAAAAATGGGGCTCATTAAAATACGACTGCCTCCAAAATTATCCGTAGCAAAGTATGTCCGCCTTGCCTAGCAACTCCTCTACAAAAACGACACGCTTGCTATGCTCGTAACCTTCTCAAAAAAACAAAAACAAAAAATGAGAGTGTAAAGATCTTGATATTGTATATAACAAAAAGATTGAGATTATACATACTAAATACAAGTACAGTGTTTACAATGGAAGTGTTGCTTGTTTTAACTATCAGTGATTGTTATGCAGCACAAAAGCCTCAAAAGAGTTAAAGAAATAGAATATGTAAGGATTCTTTTCCTTCGATTCTATTCGTTATTAGCAAGTGGCCAGCAGTGGCAATAGCGAAGACCTGTAACTGTGCTAGCCAATGGAGGGCACATTAAAAAAAAAGAAAAATACATAACACAGCCCCTGAGCAAAATGTTTGCTCTCTGCACAAAGCCAAACAACATTGCTCAAATCCTGCACTCACTGAAATAGCTGCCATCTGTTAAGAATGGCTAGTTGCAGGATACTACTATGTTTTCTCAATATGGCCTGCAAAGCAGTAGCTATATTAAAAAGAAAATACAGTGGAGAAAGCTTATATCTGACAAACAGGAGTACAGAGAGAAGATAAAGAAAACGGACTGACAGTGTGGCATGTTAAATGCATAAAAGTAGGGGATGCTTTAGCAACATTTTGGTGAGGGCTAGTTGGCTCATCTTTGGAACTCTGCTCAAACAGCATGACTGAAACAAGGGCACAGTGTTCTGTGGTATTTGTTTCTCTGTGTGTCCTTGTTCCAGTCGTGCTGTTTGAGCATAGTTATATAAGGGATGCTGAGGCCATGTTCTCAATAGTTTTGGGGACCACTTTCACTTTTGTGCGAAGCAGCAAATCCTTTCACTGGACCAATGGGCGTCCGCTGAAAGTAGGAATCCCAAATGTGACCGACTTGGAATACAGCCCCTGGATTGAATGAAAAAAGGGGGCACCAGGGGGCCTGATTTTTGTTAGTCACAATGATATCAAGACAACAGACATTGTATGTTGGCTTCATATGATTGAGGTCCATGGTTTAGGCATACAAGCAAAAGAGAAGTAAAATGCAGTATGGAATGCCCATTAGAGAATGACTACAGCTGGTAAGGCAGCTCGCTTACATTATACATATTTATAAGGAGGAGAGCAAAAAAAAAAAAAAACATGACCCGAAACAGACGGAAAAGCAGACGGGACACGTGCTCACAACTCGATAGTCGGTAAGCACCTACCTAATCTGCTACCCAAGTTTTGAAGAATTTAAAATGTTGTGCTAATTTTTCCTTCATATCGACACGTATCGACTTGACTGACAGTTCACTCTGCGACGAACAAATAGTTCTGAAAGGATGCAGGTGGAAAGGCTTAAAGATAAGTGGGAACTTTGGTCTTAAAGACTCTTCCAAAAGGTTCTTGAGGGAGGAGATTTGCGAAGTGCATGTACACAAGAAATTATGAAAGTTTGTCAAAGTACCACACGTCTATAGTAACACAGAGTACAATGTCAAGCTAGTTAGTGCATAGTTGTCGTTGTTTGTGGTGTAAAAGCTTAGCGAAAGAAAAAGGAGACAGAGAGGCAGAAAGTTCCATTTGGCACTCTTTCTGTCCATCTCGTTCTTTTACTAACCTTTTGTGCCACAAACATTGCCAGCTCTAGTAACATACGCACTATTTTAACTTCAATTCACATAAAAGTAAGAGGTGACATTTCAGTTAAATATTAATTCACAGGCTTTACATCCCCAACTTGCAGCTGGGTTAACAGAGAGACCACAGTGAAGGGCTCTGGATTGAATATGGGGCTACCTGATGATCTGCAAAATGCATACCATCTCGGAACACAAATGTTTTGCACTTAGCCCCCACCATAATGTGGTCACAGCGACCAGGAATTAAATCCATGATGTGCACTTGGAACACAGCCAATTAGGTACTATTGTGTAAGCAAGTCGCTCTAAGCCTTGGCACTCCTTGGCCAAAGATGCCCTTGCGCCATCGAAGCCCATTATTGATCATCACTCTAAGAACAGGAAAAAATAAGTAAACCGGGTTGGTGTAGTGCATTTCAAGCAATAGGAAGCAAATGTACACAGCTACCTTCCAAAATGACAGCTAGAAAAAGTCCCCAAAGGAAGAAGTCGAGAATAAACTTGGCTTTCCCAATTGGCTACGTTTCGACAGCCTCACTACTCAGTGAGAAAAATTAAAGCAACGAACAAATGCCAGTACAGACCAATGCATAAATGTCATGTTTTAAAGCAACACTCACTACTTGCAATCCGAGGCTTGAACGCCACCATTTCCATCAAAAGTCAACAGTTTCATAGTTGGATGAGTGACAACACTATCACCGATAATTAGATGTGAAAAAGGTTCACATGTACATTTGTAAGATAATAGGCTGTAACAGCATGCATGTAAGAATAGGTTCAAACTTACATTATTTAATACTGTCCAATGGCCTTTATGCTCAGAATCCAATGCATAGAAAAAGAAATGTGTGCGTGTCAAGTTACATTGTACAAGCATTGCACAGAAAGGAACTAGAAATCGACCAAGGCTTTCTGAAGGTTCTGGCATCAAAGTATTGATCTGAAGTGGCTCACTTTAACATTCAGTACATCATGCCTTGCTTTAGCCACTTGAAGTGGTGCACAGAACAGGCCTCTATGGGCAAACAAAACAAGCATGTACTTGTCATTCATCACCTGTCAAACAATGACGGGCAGCGAGTACAGCAATAAGTTACATTCACTGCATAGTGCCACTTCCGCACCCACCAACAGGAAAACAGGCAAATACCGTCCACTGGGTAGCGCCGAACTCAGACGTTGAGAAGTGATGCCGCATTGTCAGTGCTGCCCCCGCCACCGTCTTGAAGTTGGCTAACCATGTTCTCGAGCTCTTTGACACTCATCACTGACTGCTCAAACTTGTGCGTCACAAGCTGTCTGTAGAAGTGCACGGCAAAGACGACAAACACGATGGCAACGGGTATGAGGATGATGGTAGCGGCAAGGGCGGCATCTCTGTATTCGTGAAAGACCACCCAGGAGAGAATGGCAATCTCTGCCATGAAGAGCAAGATGCCAAAGACGGTGGAAAACGCCCAGGCCGTCTCGATGTAGAGGTGCATCTTCTCGTGGGGTGACTCAGAGACAGCAGCAATGCCGTGCACGCTGGCCACGGCCTCCAAGTTTGGCAGGATGCATGTCGATATCATGAGCGCCAGCATGTGCACTGAGACGAGCAGTGTCGTGCACACACTGAAGGCGACCAGCAGCTGCGACGAAATGCCCTTGCTCAGCTGGATCTCCACCAGGGCCACCTGGAGGCAAACAGCAAATTAGAAAGAGCCATTATAATTTTGCCCAGCATGCTCTTTTGCAAAACTGAATACTTGGCAGACATTTACGGCCAGTGGCCTTTCATTCAAAGCACACAATGCCCGTTCATTGACTAATACGACTCAATGCAGGTTTCAGAGGACACAAGTGCTATAACACTGTGGCACGTGGGCCATCCTTTGAAATGTGCAGATAAGCAGACATTGTTTTACACAGCACAAAAAAAAAAAAAAGTTATAGCAACAATCGCATTTTCATTGCTCCAAGAAAATTTGGATATGCAGCCCCAAGCAAAGTGATTTAAGAAAAAAAAAATAAATAAAAACATATCCCATGCACCATGGGAACTGGTGTTATGTGGAGCATTCACTTTACAGGGAGATGGCGATCGAGCATTGCTTGGGGCTCTGCAAAGCATTACCAGACTGACAAACAGGTTGGTGTAAGGCGAGCAAGTGTGTGTGTGTGTGATACGAGCATGTGCATGACAACAGCAGCTAGGCAATGACAGCGACGGCATGACTGAGTTCTTGTACTCCGAACATTATCGTCCTGTGCCACACAGGTCACAACATTAATACCATGCAATGTTTATGTTTATGCTGCACTATGTTTACAAGCTACGCCAAAATGCAAACACCAAATCAGGTGAATGCACAATGCGAGACATGTGCAGCAATGGCAGGAGGACTAAGGCGATACACGATGCTTGTCGAGGGAAGAAAGGCGATGAATGGTGTATGCACAGGGAAGGAAGACACATGTGTAAGCATATTTAAGCATTCTATAGCCCTTGTGTCACCGTGGCACATACGGTTAAGATTGGCCATTTATGGGCACATACCCAGTGGTGCAAAAATGTGTAGCACAAACATAACAAATTTAAGAAAATCAAGGAAGCCATTGAATTTCATGCACTATTCTATTAAGAGGTCTGTGCGCTTTAGGGATACCTATAAGCTGACATTATATGAGCAGGTTTTATGTTGTGATTTATTGTTTTATTTCACAGACCAGAGATGTGCTCATGGCACTACTTTGGCAGTCAAAATTCCATGCTAGCTACGGTGGAGCATCCTGTGGCACATACTCAGTTGCTTAAGAATGGTGTTGCCAAAATATAAGAAAGCAAAGAAGGCACTGAATATCATGTGATATTCCATTAAGAGGTCTATGTGCTTTGGAGATACGTATGCGTCAACAATAGATATGCAGGTTTTCTTATCCCCCATACAAAGAAACGCCAGGATCAATTCCAATAATGCTTTGCATTAAAAGTAGTTTGAGTTATTGTTCACTTTTGTTTGCTTCTGTGAGGCACAAAGATGTGGCTTTAGCATGTTAGTACTAGATGGAACAATGCTATTTTTATACCAACTGTACTGTAGCTGTGTGCATTAACAAAAGAATTAGCAAAAGTGGCCAGTGAGAAACTTGGCAGCATTTCACTATGCATGTCGTCTCTGACATTGGCTGCATCACCAATTTCGTCAAATTCATTTTATTTTCCCCAGAGTTTCTCAGGTAAGGCGTTGTTTCCGACTGTTTAGCTTATCTGAATTACATTTTAAGTGAAACTGATACGAACGTCAGTCAGATGGTTCTACTCTCTTTTTTAAACAAAATATCGCAGTATTTCTTTTGCGTTGTTACGGGGCCAACATACTCCGTAAATAAGGCACTTGACCAGTGCATTGCAAATTAGCGCAAGCAAATAGGGGTCTCGGACGAAGCCCTTTCGATCGCTATCGAATTTCTTGGTCGCGATTGGCTCCTTTGCACAAGCTGCGGCAGGGAGCGAATCGCGGTCGCGGATTCTGAGGATCCGGATCGGCCTCGACCGCGATCGAAAGTGGCAGAGTGGCACCGGTTTACGCGGGGAGTTCCCGAAACACCCATCTGTTTACGCGATAGAGTGAACAGCTTTCCCGGACTGAAAGGAAGTGCTTGAAAGCTACCAAATTTTTCCCACACTTGATACAACAGCCAGAGGTGAAGACCACACACACACACAAAAAGATATTCACCGGGCACAACACGTAAGCACGTGCATAGCGTTGATGAGAAGCGGCTAGTCCACGCGTAAAGTTTGTTAGCTTCTGATCAGCTTCCCGGTCCAGAAAGACAACCGTACAAAACTTCGCACGAACCATTGCGAACCCGGAGAGAAGAGCCGAAGTTCTGCTGGAGGCCTTGAGCTTAGCCCTGCTGAGGTGTAGCCTCCGCCAGGACAGAGCGTTGACGTTGTTCTCCGGCTTGCTCATTTCTTTGACCAACGACTGAATGACCAGTTCCTGTACGATATTGGGACGGTCTCCGATAGAGTCAGTCCATAAAATCTCTGCTCCGGGAGGAATATTCATGGGGGCAAGAGAGAAGCGGCACAGACACGATCACAATCACACAGCTCGAAAACCAAAGCTCGCTAGATCCCAGTAGCCGACGCGCAATTAGACGCACGACTACTGCACCCGCATCGCACTTGTTTACTATGTATGCACACTTGATAATATTACACCAGTGATGACACGCGCAAAAGTCGAACGAGGTAGCCACACATGACGAGGATTATCCGCCACACCTCTACCAGTGACATGCCCCAAGAGACACAGCCGACGTATTAATTTAAGCGCGAGCGTAGTAATTGTGATTGTGAGACCCCCTCGGACGGCTCGGACCCCCGCGAGGAAATTATCGATTAGCGTGCACCTATCCTTACACTTGCCCAGTGCTTCGATGTGCCCTGTTGTATTCTATCGAATCGAGTGCTTACTTCTCTCCAAGCACAACTTGGAGCTCGAATAGGTGAAAAGGCACGTCCCTGCGCTGTTCCAGAACCCGATAGAGACTGTTTGCGGTTCAGTGACTACCGAGCAGAACATAAGCGGAAGTATGCGTATACGGCACGCAATGAAGCAGCAGGCGCGCAGACGGGGACGGGTCACGTGACCTAGGGAAGAAGGCGTGAGCGAGCGAGTGGGCTTATGTCGTCATGAAGCACACACTCGCGGTCACGCACGCACGCCAACAATACACTGCAGCTCGGTAAAAATTTGCAAAGCGCTTCGCGTGCAATTTGTGAAACTTTCATTTCTGTTCCGGAAACTTCTCGCGCCGTCATTCATCGAGGCAAGCCATGGAGGAGGACCCGGAGGAGCGGCGAAAGCTGGTGCGTACAGCGTCGAGGCGCCTTCTCTCCGAGGCCAATCTCTCCCCTTGTCGATGCATCGAAAGTGATGGTTGTTGAGCTTTGCAGCCATTTTGTCGAGTTTTTTTCGCGTCCGGACGAAGTTATCAAATGGCAATGCGCGCACCTCCACGGTGTGTGCTGCTTTTGGGCCGACGCAGAAGCGTTGGAAAAACGTACCCACTCGAACGTTCTTGGTTGTGCACGGCTGTCTTTGTCTGCGTCCGAGAGAAAAAAAAAAAAAAAAATTCTTGCCTGGACGCGTCTGTGCGCATAGTGCACGAGGAGTTTCGGATTGCGTTCCCGTTTTGCGTCGAGTTTGTTGTGATATCGCGGTCACTTCCCTGTGATAAGCTTCATTAATTGCTGCTTTCAGAGCTTAGAACTTCTGTAGTAGCGGTGACGCAAACCTTGATTAGATTTCGTCTACCTAATATTGTGGATGATGTTTTGGTCGAGTGTCGCCAAAGCTTGTTTCCTACCTTGCAGTGGTACAACTCGCAAATAACCTATTAAGCACATAAACAGCATTTTTATCGCCTAATATGACATTAATAAACCTATTAAGCTCATAGAACTGTACTTTTATCGCCTAATATGACAGGAATTTGTGTTCAGTTGTACTTTTTCCTACGCGGAAAAAGAAATGCTTATTTGGGCGTCAGGTGCATGGACCACGAGAGAACACTTTGTTTCAGTTTTCCTTTTATTCGCACATTTATTCTCATAGACTGCACGTGAAATGTGATATGCACTGATTATTTTTGATAGCAATAGGCGTTGCTTGTCTGTTTTGTTTTCGAGTAGGGGCTACTATTAGTGTGATGTGTAAATATGTCCGGTTATCGATTCGCTGGATCTAAAATCGGTTGTCGCTAATTCCTTTAGTAATCCATATACGCCGACAATAAATTCGGCGAAGCTTTGGTGGCGAGCACATGTTTACGAACTGCGAACGATACTTTCCAAACTATCAACATTCCCTCGATGCTTTTAACACCTGTTGTCTTTTGTTTTTATCAAACTTGCCCATGTCACCTTGCAAATGGTATACGACAGTATACACTGCGCGTTACCGCTTGGTGTGTTTCTTTTTACGTTACTTGACATGCATCGACGCGATTCGGTAGTTGCCGCTGGCATCCACGCGCGTCGGGCGCTCTGCTCTTTTTCAAGTTTCGCGCGGCCTGATTTTCCTTATCGCGCATTCAACAAACGCAGCGGTCGGACAGTTCAACAGCATCACTTGCGCGCCGTTTTCGAGTTAACGCGTAGCCTGCTTACAATCTCCGTCGTGTTCATTGTATTTGTGTCTGCATGGTTCCGCGCTTGCTTGCAATTTTTAGAGTAGCAAATTTTGTCCTGGAAAACGAAGTGAACAAGTAAACAAAATGCGGAAAGGGGCCGGTCTCCAGTGGGCAACTCGCGTGGACACTTCAGCTTATTTAAGGAGGGTAAAAATGCGACCTTGTTTGGCATCTGAGTCGAGGCTGGGGGGGGGGGGGGGGGGGGGCGATTTTCTCAGGCGTGGGTCGCTTTTTTGTGGCTTTCGTTCGTTTTTGAAAAGATGCTTTTGGGGCAGGCCGTAAACGCAGGGCGCCTGTCACTGCATGAGGGCCTTCCCTGGTGCCTTTTGATCTCCACCGACAACCGAAGGCTGTCAAAAGCTCTTTAGAAGTGTCCCCCCCCCTCCCTCTGTTCTGCTTCCATTGCTGTGGACGCTCCTGGGACGGTATACAATGTCGCTTTCGAGACTGGGCCGGACTGGGCATTCCTGAGCTTGCTGAGGCGACGTTGTTCATAGCCGCCACGCGGTCCGCTGAAGGTGGTTCTCTTGTCCGGAAAACAGTGGCAAAAAAGCTGTGTGTAGGCGCCTGGAGCAATATGTGCTCTTTCAAGTGTGTACATTTTGCGTCGTGCAGCCAAGACTTTTTTTTTTTCTAAAGTGTCCGTGGGACTTACTCAAGATAATAATTATAAAGCTAGTGCAGTGACAGAACCGTTGAAGTGCTTGCTCAAATATTTTTTTCCGAAGCTGTGCTGCAGGTGTGAGCTCTTCAAAAAAACAAAAAGAAACTGTGGTCATTTAGGGGTAAATGCGAGAGCAATGCGTTAGCATTACGTCGCACTTCCTTGAGGTCCCGGATTCATGATTTAAACAGTGTTCACCACATTGCAAAGTGTTGTTGAGATCACTCTAAACACGCCCCGCCTCTGGAAGCAGACCACCATCAGTTGCACTATATATAATCTACACACATACACGCGCTTCTAAGCTCTCCCATTTCCTACCTCAATCACGTGACCGGCTTCACACGCATGCACATTTCGCCACTTTGGGTCACTCCTAATGCTAGCGCATTAATAATCTCTTGTGACGTAGCGGTGGCCCTTGCCAGTGACATTTTTTTCGTTTCACCGCCGGAGTCACGTGAAGTGCGTTAGACCGGCACCTCAAGCCAGACATGTCCGTGACAAAGACCTCGAGTCCATTTGTCGAAACTTCGGGCACCTGCTAGATGCTCCATATAGCCGAGTTTTCCTTTGCTATATGACAAATGAAAACTCTGCCCCTTCTCTCCCGTTTGACATTCGGACTTCCCGACAGAAGAGTTGCTGTTATGAATTCTATACCATATGATAATATGCTTCTTCCTTGCTAGTTGTCGCGAGTCTGCGCCTCCTCCTTTACACCCTCCCGCCCCGCCCATTTTCGAAACTTTTGGCGTTGTATGAAATTGGAGAACTTTAGTTTAACGCAATGAGTTTTCCTTTTGCCGTGACAGGAAAGCTTCTGTTATGAGTTAATCTGTTTACTAGCCTGTGGGGCAAATAGCTTGTGTAATAACTTGACCTTTGCATACGTGATGAGTTTCCTTCGCTGTCGATCACTCGGCAGCTGCAGCGATTGCCAAGAATTAGGTTTCGGCAAAGTTTTTTTTTTTATTGACAACTCTTGTTATATTTTGATTCCAGTTCACGTACATTCTGGCAGACAATTAAATGCATGCTTATGCATTTTTTGAAATTTATTTGGTAGACGCAGAACGGGCGTACGTATAAAAGGTCGCCGGTAGCTTACCTGTTGGAGATTAAGATCGCCGTGTTAGTAGACCATGTACTGTCAGAATGTATTTGCCATAAACCAGATAAGCAGAATCTTTTTAAGGTTTGTTGCGGTAATCTCCACCCAAAACACGGCACATTGGCAGTCTCCCGATCAGCGAATGCTGAATTGAGCAATAAGCGAAAGTGATCGTGAATCGTCAAGCTGTGTCGAAACTTTGCCAGTTGTGTTTGGCGTCACGAGTAATATACGGTACGCCCCGTCGACAAATTTCTGTTGAAAACTGGCTCTGGGAATTTTCTCTTTAGTTTTTCTTTTTTTACTTTTCGAAGGTACGTGTTGACGGTCAGTCGAAATATTCGCCGCGGTGTAGTATCCTCATATGCCTGTTTTCTCCAAATTTGGCCAAATTCGCCGTTCGGCTGCGGTGAGTAGTTCGGCCCGCCTTCTCCAGGCGGCAGCACGGGTACTGACCGCATTTCTCTTCCTATTTTGTTCTTTCGTTTTCCCCCAATCAAAACATCGCGCCCGTGACAGACGATCATGGCGGATACCGATGCGAATGCTGAAAAAGATCCTTCGGGATCGACGTCCCTCTCGTCGAAGGTACTTTAGCTGGTCGTCACTATGCCTGCGTGTCCCGAAATCACCACCGCGTACCGTGACAGCCTTGCCTTGCCCGACCGATGTCGCGAACTCGACGTTTTCGGATTCGAATACGTGACGCGATCGGCTGCGATGTGTGTTGGGAGGACGACGGGGTTCTCTCTCAGCGAGCTAGTCAGTTGCCGCTACGCTGTGTTTACTTTTTGGATTGTTGTGCCAGGTGCTTTGTCGCTTTCAACTTTGCCTGCTGCCCTGTTGCTGACGCGAGCCGATCTGCGCTGGCGTCGTTTCGCGATTCGTCGCTGTGGCAACGTGCTCGCGGGTCCCTTCTTCTACGCGAGTACCAGCTGTTCAGAGAACCGAGGCGTCCGTGCACTATATAGGCCTGGCTCGCTCGATTCTTCCGGCGTTCTCATAACGATTCTCCTCCCTCGATTGTTTTCCTTGCCAGCTGCGTTAAGGGCCTCTTCTGTCGTTTTAAAAAAGGCGTCAGGAGGCGAGCAGCTTCTGACGAGCGCTTACATTGTCGGCAGTTTTGTAGGGGGGAAAGTCGATGCTCGCCTACTTTTTTTGTGTCTGTGTGTTTGCATTCGTGTAGACGCGAACTCCGCACACTTGACCATACGTGTTGCGGGTCTGCGCTGGCTTCCTCATCGCTTTAATTGCCCCCCTCTCGCATCATCTTTTTATCTTTTATTCTCTTCCATCACTCGCCCGCTGCGCGGCGTAGCGGGTGAAGGAGCGACGACACTACACCGAAGACTGCCTGCAAGACGACGAGATCGAAGGCCGCAGAATGTTCACCGTGGAGGATAAAGTGACCAGCCCGGCGTTCACCTGCTCGTTCGTCAAAGAGATGAAGGGTGAAGGTGAGAGGGAGGCTTTATTATTCTATTCGGAGGGTGACAACAATAACCTTGTAGAACTGCTCTGTCGTGAGGACCCACGGTTTCGCTTCTTCGCGAGCCGTTACTTGCGCGTTTTTTTTTTCATGTGCAGTGGTCGTCAAAAGTTCTGTTACATTGTAGGAGCCCGGTTCTGGTGTCTAGCGTAGCGTTCTAGTGACCCTGCAAATGCCAGGTTGGCCGTGTATATTGTTTTCGTGGGGCGTGGTTTGCTTACATTGGTTGTGATGTGGCACCGCGAACGCGTAATGCCGTACGCATATGCGTACGTTGAAAACAGTGAGCCCCCTGATGAGGACGCGAAAGCCGGATTGTGCAGTAAAACATTAAAACTGGTGCAAATAGTGTCTTCATGCGGTCTTGTTGCACTTTACTTTGCGTTAATTTATCTTCTAACGACCCTGCATAACATTTAGCTTCTGGACTGACATATTGACATTGCTAATGAAATCTTTACCTTAATGTTAAATTGTGAATTGAATTGTTGAGTTCTTGATCAATGATGATATTGACTGTATTAATAAACAAGTTTGAATGGTGTGCAACCGCAAACATTATTGCAGTTATTTTTTTTTTTATGCTGTTAGGTTTCTAGAAAAAAAAAGTGCGTTACTCTTTTTGGTTGGTGTTTGTGTAACATTTACATCATGTTTTGACCAGACTTTACTCTGAAGTATCTGCAAGAACATGGCTTTGAGTTTCCCCTGCTGTTCAAGAGCAAAGCAAACATGGGAATGAGGCAAGTGGTTGCTCAATGTTTTGAATTCCACAAAGAGCGCGCGTGCATGCATTAATGGCCTTGCTTTGCATCTGAGACATCCATCAGCGGGCGACAATCTTGGGGCCTAAATTTTTTTACGAGGATTTCTAAAAAATGTTTAACTTCAAACAAAATGGGAGCCTGGAGTTTACAAATTTGTCCCTCTGCATGAAAAACGAAAACCACCGTGTTGTAAACTGCGTCCGTTAGCATTTAAAGTGGACAAATTTGATACATAAATTGACAGCTTACGTGAATTTGTGACATTGTCTGCAAGTGTATTGCAAAAGTCACTCACATAAGAATGGCATATTGCAGAGTGGTGTATAATACATCAATTTTGTCCGCTATAGATGTACTATGAGGTACAATTTACAAAATTGATATAATTTTTTACTGCGGAATTATAGTTGTAAATAAGATAGTTTTCTGAAAACTTGCGATCTTTGCCAAATTTTATTCAAAAATAGTTGGCCTAATAAAAAATCCACGTCCAATAGTCATTAGATTTTAACTTTTCCTTTGAAATTCAACAAAAAAAACCTGACCAAATTTGGTGCAGTGGTTGCCGAGAAAAATGATTTCTCGTGTCCCTTATGTTTAGATTGGAGCCCCCGAGCTAAAGCTTCCTCTTAAAGGATACAGCTGACAGTTCGTTAGGTGTGGGGTGCAGCGAAAGCTGGCGTGCTGATTTATTTTGGTGCATCATGTTAAGCTATTAAGCTGTTTGGTTGGTATTTGTGACCCTCCACTTCATAGCCAAGGTGTAGCTTTGGGCCGTAACATCTAGTCAGCCATTCAGTTACGTGACTCTTTTATTATGATGGGCTGAAATTGCTTTTCTTTTTCTTACAGGTTGCCGAGCCATAATTTCACATGTAATGATGTTAGACAGTGTGTTGGTGAGTGCTTGTTTTTATTCCATTTTCTTATCTGCATTCTACCTTTCCATTTTTCTAGCTGTCAAGTTGTAAGTAATGATGTATAGAGTCTGTTGCCAAACAGTGGTGAATGCAGAAGTGCTCGTGACTTTTTTTTTTTTTTTTCACAGATGTAATATTAATCAAAACCTTGTGTCATTCTCTTTACGATGGAGTAAAAGAAAAAGGACACCACACTTTCTATGACATTTGCACTGCCAAGGCACCAGCAGCAACTAATATGAGCTGCCTAATTTGTTTCATCACTTACTGAAGGAAATTGCCAGGCAGCTTCATGTATACACAAGCAAGCATGATTCAGCAGTTTGGTAGCCTCCACCTTAATAAAGCACAAGTGAAATAGGCCGGCCACCTTTATTGCACACACTGCTGCTGGCATATTTGTGGTTGTGTAGTTTTGGTTTGCTGAAAGCAAGTTGTGCCACAAGGCAGAATTGCAGACGCCCTTGCCTATTAAAAAATCACCCACTGCATCTACTGCTCTCGAATATTAATGTGGCAATTCCGTAATCTGTTCGCCAAAGGGACCAAAATCCATTTTCACTCTGAGGTCATTTGTGACTCGCTAGATATTGGCTCTGAGGGAAAGTGGGAGCTATTGCCGAGCTCATTGGTCTTTGCTGAAAACTTTGTAGAGTGTGAAACAGTGAACACGGCAGAGCAATTAAGACATACATGGGCTTTCTTGTTTTCTTTTTTAATAAGACAGACTGTTCTGAAGAAGGCTGCAAACGCGTAACTTTCTCGTGTGTACTGTCTGTGTTGCACAGTTTGGGATACCTGCACATCATTTTGGAACGTATCTTGAAAATGTGTCGAGCCATATCTCTGGATTAGCATTCGCAGTCGGGGCTAGTGATCTCTACTCGCAGGCTCTTTTATTGACCTTTCGTTTTCTGATCTTTTTCTTGCCTGCTCTCAGAGTTCCTATTTGACATCAACTCGTTGATTTCAGGGAGTCGCAGGATCCTGGATGTGATGGATGTGACTACCCAGAAGGACATTGAGATGACCATGAAGGATTGGTGTCGCTACTTCGAGAACCCAAACAGGGACAAGCTGCTCAATGTGATAAGCCTCGAGTTCAGCCACACTAAGCTGGAAAACTACGTGGAGTCCCCAAGCCTGGTGAGGGCACATTCACTTGTTGTTTTTGACAGGTTTTCAGCAGGTGCGCTGCAACTGAAATGTTTAGTGTGTCGTTACTCGATTGCGTCCGCCCGAGTGCTGGAAGAAGCTGAAAGTGTTTCCTTTCGAACACAGCCTGGTAAACTCTTGGAACAGGAATAAGAATTGTCAAGTGTGACCTTCAGCCATTTCAGTGGGCTGACTAGTGTGAACGCAAGGGGTCTGGATCACCGTATGGCCACCAACTGCGATACCAGCCCCTCGTCCTGTTCCATCACCTGAGTCTGCGGCACTGCTTTGACGCCTGTTTAGAACTGGTTAAAATGTGTAATCATTTGTTGTGTGCTCAAGAAATTGACGCTTTGTAGTGTAATTGTGGAGTCAACAGCTAAATCTAATAAAGCAAACGAAAGAGAGAAAGGAATAGGAACATGAGATCTTAATTTCTGTACTTTTTCAACAGAATAGTGCATGAAGCTATCTATAGTGTATAATGGCATTCTGTAATTTTTGTTGGCTGTTGCATTCAAGTGTTGTCGAGAAACCAAAGTTGGCACCAGCCTCTGATCAGCAGATAGCTGCAAACGTATGCGTTGCTATATAACATGGATTTTGACATTTGCATTTGCAAATCTTCCTCGGCTTTGCTGATATCTGTAGTGCCTATGTGGCTTAATAAATGTTAGCAGTGCAATTTAATACAGGCTCATACTTTTGAGAAAAAGGTCCTGCATGTTAAATGAGCATGCAAAAGATGGGAGTGCTACACAACACAACTAGGTGCAGCACTGTGTAAAATGTCCCTGATGAAATCGCCATATCAATCATCCAACTATTGGTACCAAACGAGGCTATAAGTATTGAATAGCACGACTTAGGTGTCTGTTTTTTTTTTTAATAAAAAAAAGAACACGTGCCTAAGTTGCGCTGTAAAAACATGACAATGATGTCGTAATTCTCTCATGACTAAAAATAAATGTTATTGATCGAAACTAGAGAAGTAGTTCCGAGTGATTCTGTAGCACAGTGAATTAATGAAGATTTTAAGGCAACTTCTAAGTGTGTCCGATCTTTTTTTTTTTTTTCTGATCTGTAATTGGGTGGAAATTTGACCTCCAAATTTTTTTCCTACAGGTTAGACAAGTAGACTGGGTTGACGTCGTGTGGCCACGACACCTAAAAGAGAGTCAGACCGAAGGGACCAACGCCATCGAAGACATGAAGTACCCCAAGGTTCAAAAGTATGTAGTCTTTCTCCTCTGTCTTTTTTTCTCGCAGATTGTCCGAGGCCATTTTTGCTGCAGGAAGTTGAGAGTAGAAGTGGCTGTAATGCATTACGCAGTTGTTATTGCCAAGTTTTTTGAACTTTTCAGCTCCTTTTTATTGAGTGCATTGTAATGTTGGCAGGTTTACAAAATGGAAGGGTTTCTGAAAACACAGGCCATCCAGGTTTGTTTTTATGGTGTTGCAGGAAATCGAACATATGTCCCCAGCCATGCTGTTATCCATTTAGGCCTATTGCTAGGTCATTCAGCATAGCTCAATTGATGCTGTTCTTACTGTTATCAGGTCTTGGCATTTGACCTCTCCCGAGTTTTGTTGTTAATTTTATTCTTTAATATGCTCATAAAATTTTCTTAGTCACATACCTTACATTTCTATATAGACGATGCAAAATCACTCTGTGCACAGGTTTTGCTATCTGCCTGCCTTCAGCTTGTAGCAGCAGCTGTGCTTAAAGACAAGGCACAGCTGTTTGTCCTGACATTTGCTTCGGGCTGTATGCAGGCGTTGAAAAAAATCTTTGACTTTTGCATTCTTTGCACTTCCATCGTCTCTCTCTTTCATCCTGCGTTATGGTTTATTTTGGTATTTTGATTCATATTGCTGACTCATTTTTCCGAAATATTTACTCTTGCTGCTGCCTTTTTGCTGACACGCTCTTACCTCCTATACGACTGTATTGAGAAGGGAAAATTCTTCTTTCTGAGGTTTTATGTGCCAAAACCAGCTCTGATTATGATGAAAATCGCATGGCTATGGTTTTGTAGCCTGATTGTATTAGTAACTGTGCAGATTTGGGTGACAGTATTGGAAAAAAAGTTTCTTCAATTTTAGATTGCTGTCAAGTGGCCCTTGTGTGCCAATGAACTCTTATTGTTTGCAGTTTATTCTTAAATTTTTGTGATGGAATGTTTTGCTTCTGTTGTTGCTTTGTCATGCTGGTTTAAACGCAAACTCTAGAAAACGAAGTAGTAGGCGAATTTCCACGTTCGCCGTTGTGTATAACACTCTATACTCCATCTCACCACTACTGTTCAGCACTACCAAAGCTACGGGGTGTAAGCATGCCGTATGCTTGCACAGCAAAACATAGTTGCATATGTAACGGCCTTGTAATTGGCAGGGTTGAGACATCCGCGCTTTTTTGGCACGTGTCACATCACAAAGATAGATAATATGTTCATTCCACTTCGCACGTGCTTCGTATGCCTTTAATCTTTGTATAGGTAAATGCCAGCAACTCTGGTTACAAATCAATATGGCAGCACCCACGCAGAACGGACCGCCTGCTTCGACCCGAACTTGGACTTGCTTCTCGTCCGCTGTGCCAACAGCAATAAATAAATGGTGAAATCAGCCTTCGTTTTTTTTCATCTTTCGTTGAGGACAAAGCATCAGGTACATTTTGTCATTATTTGCGAGATCAGGTATTTCTTTTGCCACGCCTGCTAAGCCTAATGCACCTAGAATTTGGTAATGGTTCTTGGAGATAGCGCAATACAGTTACGAAACCATTGCTGTTGAAGCGTCAGGACACAAATTTGAAGCAACTACAAGCGTCAGCTTGGAACTTATGGGCCATACAGCGCACGACGACGACTTCATAGGTTTGACGCGGAAGGCACTCGCTTGTACTGCTGTGTATTCGACTCCGGCGTTGTCATCTGCTCGAATGTGCGCTCTTTGTTCGTCGTCTGGATGTTCTTTGCACCCAGACGGACAGCGAAATCCGTGTCGACCGTCGTGTATGCACACCATGCCGTCCAGTGAGTCACCGGGGCGTTACATCTCAAAGTTATTCCATTTTTTGAAGGAGGTGAAGTTGGTGGCCCTAAATGTGCTTGGTGCGGTTCACAGAGAACTCGATTAAGTGCGCCAGTGTTAATGCGGTTATAAAGAGAACTTCACTGCTGACAAACATCGGTGAACGCTCCCTTTACAAGTGGGTCACTGAACTTGGCAGAAATGGCAAAGTGGCTTCCGAGTGGTCCATGACTTCAAGAGAAATTAAATACCTACAGTGAAGAAGCTTACCGGACCACTTCAACGCAGATGAAACGCTGCTTTCACTGTCATCATCGACAATGCATCGCATGCTCAGGAAGATCGGCTTCCGATTTAAAGAACGGTACTGTAATGCGCTCCTTATTGAAGCTACACGTGTTGTTCAGTGGTGCCGCAAGTACTTCGGTCAAATAAGAGAACTGCGTTGCCAAGGTAGGCCCATTTTCTACAACGAAACATGGGTTAGCGTCGGACACACGGTGAATTGGGTGTGGGTCGACGAGAGTGTGAAAATGGCAGAGCAAGGTGGTGCGGACTGTCTGTTGGCCTGCAGAATCCCAGCGGTAAGGGGACCCGACTGACTGTGACGCACTGCAGAAACGAGAACGGTTTTGTTCAAGGGGCAGAAGTATTTCAAGCAAAAAAGAGCACAGGAGACTACCACGAGGAGATGGACGGGCACCACTATGAGAAGTGGTTTCAAGAAACGCTGCTGCCGCGCCTACACTCAGGCAGTGTGATTGTCCACGACAATGCGCCCTATCACTCGTTGAGACAAGAAAAAGTGCCATGCATGAGCAGCGTGAAAACAAATGCAAGAGAGAGAGAGAGAGAATAAACTTTAATAAAAAGAGCACGCGAGCATAGGTAGCTCCTCCGCTCTGCAGTGGGTGGTCTCCTCAGTCCAGGAGTCCAGCTGCCTTAGCTGCCCTTCTCGCTCGATTGACCAGGTTGAGCTGGTCCGTCGAGTCGGAGCTGGACAGCGCTGCCTCCCATTGTCGTGTGGTGGGGTGTGTTATGGGTGTTAGCTGTGGTGTGTTTGCGCAAGCCCATACCATGTGGTAAAGTGTTGCACATTGATCACAGTGTGGACACAGTGTAGAAAACAAATGCAAGCATGGCTTTCCCAAAAAGGCATTCCTTGGAATGAAGATATGGTGAAAGCAGAGATGATACAGCTAATCGATGCAGTGAAAGTCGACTGCAACAAATACCGTATTGGACTGCATTGCTGCCACTGCTGGACATCTCGTTTTGAGACTGCCACCATATCACTGCCAGCTAAATCCAATGGAACTAGTTTGGAGTGATATTAAGCGGTTTGTGGCTTCAACAAACCAAGTCTACAAACTGAAAGAACTTAAAAAGCTTATTGCGGGACACCATCTTACAAGCGAGTGCACATAAGTGGAAAAATTATGTTAAGCATGTCATTGACCAAGAGGACAAGATGAGAGGAATGGACCACATTCTTGACGAATTTTTCGACAACCAGCATCCGGTCGTTGTCAGCCTCGGAGAAGTCACAAGCTTCGACGAGCTTGCTAGCATGAACAAGGAAGACTGTGGGTGCCAAGGATAGTTGTGAATTAAGGCACGTGTCTTAAAATGTGCGACGCTTTATGGACACACATGAAAATTTACAATGTGAATCCGGGTTAAATAAATAATTTTAACACTTGAACTCCCTAAATATCTGCACAGATGCTTTGGAAGGTACAAAGTGAAGCACACACGAATTAGGTTATCTGCAATGAGCACCTAGTGATCTTTGGCAGCACAATAGATCACACTGAGCATGCACTGCGTTTTTTTTTTTTTTCTTGCTGGAAATATCTAATTTGTACTGTTGCTACATAATTAGCAACGTTAAAGTTACCACACTTCCTCGAATTCCCGACGTAGTTGCTTGTTTCATTGTTTTCTACTATTTTTTAGGTTAATAAGCCATCCACAATAATTGCAATGAGCGTGTATCGATAGCACAGCAAGCAGATGCCGTGGAAATGCTGAGCAGACGACGCAGCGCAGAGGAATACATGTGCAGGGGCTAGTCGCCCTTTCTATTGGCTGAGGACCCGGTAGCCTCCACAGTGTTGAAGGGAACTTAGATGGAGTATAGTGATTTATTCACAGGGGCTTTGTTTTGGGACCAGATTGCTGTTAGTGCTCAGCTGTGCCACAATCGCAGATGTCAATTTCAAATAATTGGTTGGAAGATGTGTTGTTCTTGTTTTGGCATTTCATCCTAGTGTGATAGATCTTCTGTGCAGTTAGCATAAGACATGACTTTACTGTGTCCTTCTAGACACGTGGAGTGTTTGTCGCACATGTTGTTCCTGCTGTGCATATTGTTCCTCTGGCTGCAACACAATGTAAGAGGCATTGCGAATGTTATTATTATTATTTTTTTTAGTGTTTCTTCAACCAACATCGCGCTTTTGATTAGTATGGGAGGGGCAGCTGAGCGATGAGAAACGGTTTGCAAACTGACAGAGGGGCTATTGCAACAAGATGTGGGATTGCATCATGTTTAAGTTATATAGGAACACTTCGTCCATTTCCTTCTGTTCATCCTGTCCCATTTACTGTTTACTCTAGTTAGCATGTACTAACCGGCCCAAATTACTCGCATTCTTTTGCATTGCATAATGTTTCGTGCACAAGGTGGGCGGTCAGCTGACATTGAAGCGTGTTGAAAGCCTGCATTTTGAAGTCAAAATGCCTTGCCTTACCGGGCAGCAGGTGTAGTTGTCAGAGTTCATAACTGTTTATTACCTGCACAGTGAAGCAGTCACAATTTAGTTCTTTGCTATTGTGCTACAAGTGGAGGCAGTGGCAAGCAAAAAAGAGAACAAGATTGATACTCATCTAGTTGCAGCAGTATCCTGCAAAGGAAAACATTTTACAAACCAACTTTGCAATTAGAAGAAATTCGTCCCGGACCACAATGCCTTTGTCTTCACGCGAAGAGTTCGATCTAATTCCCTGTGTAGCGTTCCACATAAGTTTGCCGCAATCTTTTTTGCTTGAAAACTGACCTCTGTGTTGGCTAGCTTGTTGAGTCTTGAGAGGCATTCTTCAGCAGAGGAGTGTGGTGATGTCTATGTTAATGGCCAAATGTCATTAGCATACTGGCTTTGTTTGGTAACATGAGGGATGGTAGACTCACAGGAGTGGTTGTTTTCACTCTGTTGGTCTTTGCATGCTCCGAAGTGCAAAAACACTATCCCTTGAAAGTGCATCAAGTAGCTGGTGTACTTCGATGATTGCCAGGTAGCAGAAATAATGAAGCACCAGTCTCTGAGCAACGAACAGTATTTTTGTTTTAAAAAATACAAAAATTGCAAGGTATAACAGAAAATAATGATTTGCTTGCTCTCCTGAAGCCGACTGCTACTATATTCTAATATAAGGTGAGGTTTTTCTCAGAATCTTTAGCCTCGAAGTCGCTTTAGTTGAGGTGTTTCCAGTGCATTCATTCAGCCAAGGGGTAGTTTTGCTGTGCATTTCATTTGTACTCTTTTGTTGAATTGTGCATGGAATCGTGCAGTATTGGTATGCTTCAACTTACTCTTAAAGTAGACATGATTCGCATTACTCGTGAAATGTTGCTGCATTGTTTTCAGTGTGCTGTCTTCACTCTCCCCAATAATGAGGACTGCATTATAGTTTTTCTGTCCATTATTTCTTTTCTTGGGGAAGGGGGGTAGGTGTGTGTTAGTAGGAGTTACGCACACATTATGTCCATGTTTTTTTTTTGTTGTTTTATTAAAATAAACTGCTATGTCTTTCCACAGGTATTGCCTGATGAGTGTGAAGGGCTGCTACACAGACTTCCACATCGACTTTGGGGGCACGTCGGTCTGGTATCATCTTCTCCGGGGCCAGAAGGTAGGTGTTCCGCAATGCTGCTGTCCACAGTCACCGGTTTTACAACACACTTAAGGAGCCAGCCTTTTGTATTTTTGAACTTGTGCACAGTCTATTCTTATTTAATAGTGGAAAAGTCAGATGTCTAGCAAGCATGGTAACACCTCTACAAGCCATGGTAGCTCAGCAGCTGTACATTTCTACTGCTGAACATGTGGTCACAGGTCTAAATTAAGGAGGGAGACTGCTCTTTGAAGCCAAAAATTGACCAAAATATCTTTTCACATTCCTTTGCTCCAGATTTGTGCAGAGCATTTATTTTTGCTTGATTGGATCCCTTATCACTCTTGATTAATTTAGCCTTTACCGTAATCACTATGAACATGTTGTGAATTGTTTTCCTCATGTTCTCAGAACACCATTTTGTGATAGTGTCATAGTTTTGGAATGATATCTTTGGTTCTACTTATCCTATCACAATAAATGTTTTTCTCAGAAAGGTAGACAATTGAAGAAAACAGCAGATCTATACTATGAACAAATAGTATTACATAAGTTTTCGTGATGTAATAATTTGACCTGGGTGTTACTATGAGTTGTTACTTTTAAAAAGTTGACATGTTACAACTTTGGCTCAAATCACTCTAGAGCTCATTCTTGTGAAAACTCTGATCATTTCAACCTAATTTTTGTATGTCATATAGGCAAGTAAATAACTCGCATCCAAGCAAGTTGTACAATAAAACTGAATTGTTTGAATTGTTTGTATATGCTGCAATGAAAACAGAATGTATATCTTAAATTAGCACATTGATATACATAAACTTCGCAAGCTTTATCAAATACCCAATAATAAAAAAAAAATTGGAAGCGTAGGGTTGGGAACCCTACACCCTGATGCATCGGATAACTCACGAAAAACTCTGATCTTTTGGATCTTAAACCCCTTTCGTTAAACTGTAATCAATTGACATCTTTTTTTTTTTTACCAGGGTAGTTGTATCTTCTGGTTAGTTATTTCACGAGCATTGTTGGTATATATATATAAAAGGTAAGTGGTTGAAGAATCGGCTCTAAAGAACTGACTGAACATTTTTGTTCGAGGTGCAAAATGTTGTTTGATTGTTGTAATTTTGGCAAAACATTCAGTGTTTGCTGCAACACTTTTGCCATTGCATGTAATTTAGGGGCTGCTGTACACTTAAATTTTTGCAAGGACTGGAATTTTACGATTTTCACAAAAGGGCCTACAATTGGGAACAAGTTTGCCCTCACAACAAAATTCATGTTTGCTCCCTCCGTGAGGCGGAATTTAGTGCTCACATTTTATTCCAAAGATTTTAAAACACTTAGCTCATGGGTAAAATGCAATTTATGGTATAGAGCACTTGTTAGGCTATGAAGTGGTATCACCGAAATTATGTATAACATAACTTTGAAAAACCTGTTGACCACTTTTTTTTCTTGTATGCTCTGCGTGTACAGACCAAAAGAAGCTTCGGCCATTGTTTCTTTCAAATGTCAGAAGCAGGCTGTGTCCTCCTCGCCACATTGGCCCGGCAGAATCTCTCGCTATTGTTGGCTCATAGCTGGCAAATGCGTCATTGTGTGACATTCTCGCTGACAGCTCGGGCGTGAACCCATCTGGCCGTCTGTCTCCACTTAACATATTTTTTAAATACTTGCATCTGGCATGGAACTTCTGACGGTCTCTCTTCTTCAATAACAGATATCTTTTCCTTTGGCCTGTTTTACCTGTTGTGCACCCTTTTTATTTCTTTGCAACGAAAGAAAGGGTCTGTGCGCATTCGTGTTCAGTCTAAGACATTTATTGCTTTCAAGATATACAGCATTCATGTGACTGGATGCAGGTTCATTGTAAAGGGTAAATAAAATACCTGTGCATATATTCATCTCCTGCCATACATTGCTTCCAGCAGCTTGCGAAATAAAGGCATTGACTGTGGGCATTAGTTCTGAAGAGCAGTAATAACAACATATGGGTCTTGCAAGTGGCATCAGCAGTAATTCTAGTCCAGCTACTACTTTCAGTACTCGCATTCAAGAAGCAGTAGTTCTGCACGGCGGGCCTTTTTGCTTTTTTGTTTAAAAAGCACATGAATTATCTTACAGTGCAGGCGCTGCTTTTTTTTTATTTTATCATGATATGTTGCAGAACATAAAGGTGCAGCTATTACACACATAAATTTGCAAACAAATTTGTCATCTAAGCGTATAAAAAAAATTGCATAGGTCGCCATACTCACTCACGAGTACACTGACTGATACATACTCCATATTGATTTCACAGACGTGAGATAGAGTGGGAGTGATTGACAGAAGGTGTGATTGGGCATGGGTATGAATGGAACCGAGTTCTGGTGAGCTTGGCAAGAACGTTCCCAAGATGCTTATTGCCTTTTCTAAGGCACATTCACAGTCAGGCGTTATCTGGACCAAGTCAAGCATGGGCTTCACGTTGAAGGTCATTTTTGAATGAGGGGGTGGTTGTGCCAATCTATGGTAAATTGGAGACCAGAACTCAGTCCACACAGCCAAATGTTGGCATTTATTTCCTGTCAGGCTAGGTTTGCGTTGAAGCAGTACTGCTTTCCAGTTTCCGGGCCTGCAATATTATTGGCCAGGTTTGTTGTTATTATTTTGTTTCGACTGGGTATTCGTTAGTACACCTATTGTCAGAGTGGACAGTTAGCGGTTGAAATGGTCAGCCGTCCATGCTCATTTATTATTGTAATAGGTGTTAGCAGGCCTAATATACTGCTTTTGTACTGCTGAAAAGCGGTTTGTGGGGTGTAGGACATCTTGAGAGATTTCCTTGTCCTAGAAATGTCTCTGATGTCTAAGCTCAGCTCTCTGCATTGAAGGTGCTTTCACTGTTAAGCTTTCACAGTTATATGCCATGCTTTCTCTTGCTTGTTGGCTCATCTCTCCTTTTATAATCTACTTGACTCCGCCTCCTTTCCCCTCTGAAAAATAAATTCTTGCAGAATGTACTTATGATGAAATTCTAGTAGTTTTATTACCAGTGAAATTTCGTGTATATTCAAATTGCCTGGACAACTTCAAGCTCTTGGTGTTGTTCTGGGAGTTAGCATTTACCTCCTTTAGGCAGTGTGCTTTCTTCCAGTTTGGGTCTGCGAATAAATTTGTTTTGCAGATATTCCTTCAGCTTTACCAGCTCTCTGAAGGAATGCGAGTATCTAGTTATAGAGACGTGTTCTAAGGGCTCTGCTAGCTGCCTCATGAGGCACTTGCGCACTTCATTTAATTGTTGTTGAACTCGACAGCTGTGCGATTCTCGACGCTTCATTATTGTTTTCTTTTTTCTGACGAGATTGGTTCGTCACTGCCTCTTGTAAAGGTCTCTTGCCTCTGAACTTTTTTAGCTTTGATGAATGCAGGCCTTATGGCTGCCTTGCTTTGCATCCAGGCTAGCATATTTCCTTTTTATTTCTGATTAGAGTATGCTCCATTGAAACATTTCAACCACTACTGAATTTCTGGTTATGCGTGCAATGCACCTTGTTTGGCAATACTGATCTTGAAACATAATTAATAATGTGAAACATAATTAATGTTTATTTATAATCATAAAACATTCTTTATAATAATAGCTAGGACTGCAATGTTTTTATTTTGCTAAGTGTTGTTGAATTGCAATAACATCTGGGAGACGCTAATTCTTGCTAAAAGGGGTGGTTTTATTGTAGTTTGTATGTAGAAAACTAAGTTGTGACTGTAGAGCGAAGTGCATGTTCATGGCACTTCTTTTGGCACAAAGTCTGGGCAGTTTTGAGTGAACAAAGTATTATCAGCCCTAGGATCTGATAATATTTTTGTAATAGGCCTACTATTCTTAGCCCTTCAAGGTTGGCAGGTCTGTAAGATGCATTGTCATGGGAAAGTCCAATGAGTGTAAGCATTGCATCAAAAGAAAGCAATGGAGAACTCTTGTATGGGTGTTGAAAGCTGTACAATGATCATTGCAGTGCATAAATGCAGGAATTGTGTATCCCTTAAGAACAAAATGCAAAGTGGTTGAATGCTACCTTGCAATAATAGTTGTGTGTGCAAAATTGTTTTTTTTTTCTCTATTTCTTTCCCAGGTGTTCTGGCTGATACCTCCAACCAAGCGCAACTTTCAGCTGTACGAACAATGGGTTCTTTCGGGGAAGCAAGGGGACGTCTTCTTTGGTGAAACTGTGGAGAAGTGTGACCGTGTCACCCTTAACGAGGGTGACACCTTCTTCATTCCCACTGGTGTGTTCCCTAATTTTTTTTATGCATATTGTAGAACTTAATCGTAGCTAAGGTCTTTCCTACTTGAAGGAACAGTAAAGGCAAATATTAAGTCAAGCTAAAGTGATAAATTAGTGCTCGAGAATTTCTAAGGCGTCAATATTATCACGAACAGAGCCTTAGTAATTGAGAAATTGAGGTAAATGCAGGACACGATAACAGACTCCCCCAGGACATTCAAGTACTTGCCTGATGACGAAGCCACTCCTCATTTAAATTCTGTCGCTAGTACTCAACCACTTGTTATGGAAACATCGTTGTATTATAAGACGAAAGAAAATGCTACTTGTCCAGTTTTAATTGATTTTTAGAAAAAAAAAACAACTCATTAACATTACCTTTGACAACGACGCGGGTGGTCGGAAGGTTTAGTTTTCGCTCGATTTTGCGCCGCCTATGCTTTTTGCGTTTCAGTAGTTTGGTTATCGCATAGTGCTGCGCCACTGGTTTTTCTGGCTTGCGAAACTCGTACAAACTGCAAGTAGCAGAGAATTGCACTTCCACGTGATGTCGTGGGGTGCCCGAACAGTCCTCACCATTTGATCAAAAGCAGCTGCAGCGGCGAATCCACTGCTCCCTCGTGGCTCGGTACCACTGTCTGTCGGGCCCTGTTATACTCACTGACGGCAGCAAAGGGCACCGATGGGGTATGCAACGTTGCCACTCTTTAGTAGGGTGGCAGGAGACTTGAATTGCGATAAAGGTATTTGGACCCTTGAGGTGCAATTTTCTCGTAAACTACCATATGTATTTGGGTACAATAAAAGCTTCTTAATTCGAATTACGCAGGGATGCTACGTAAATTCGAATTATACAAAATCCGAACTAATGAAAGTCAGAGCAAAATATCGCTCGGTTACGTAGCATGAGCTGTGTAACCGCACAGGCTGCATCATGTTGGCAAGAGCAACAATGTTTGTAGTTCGATGCACTGGCGCAGCCAACTTAACCGGGCCTGGCCAACGCGGTCCTGACGTGCCCGACGTTGAGATGGCTCTTGCTCCATCCACGCGTTCTTTGCACCGAATGCGCCAACCCACAATGCATTGCGCAAAGAAAAAGGGGGCCCATGCCGCTTCGCTGACGGCACGCGGGTTGGCGATCATCCTGCACATGCTCCAACGATGCGTGCGTTGAAGTATGGAGGCGGATGGCATTCGGCTGGCGCCTTGCAAGCGGCCGTAGCATGACTGGCTGCAAGCAACGCTCTGTCAGTCTTTACACACGCCTTATAGTCCGATGTCGGCGCACGAGCGAGCGGCAGTTGCGGCCTGTCACGCTACACTGCTTCCATTGCGCCAGCCAAAATGCCATCCCTCTCTATACTTTGACGTGCGCGCCATCGTCTACTCTCTTCAGACCATACGCAGAATGATCTTCAATCCGTGTGCCGCTTTGAACGGCTATCTGCGACCGTTGGCGAAGCAGCGTGGCCGCGTTTTACAGTGCACACCACAGGAATGGGTGCCTAACATGGAAAGAGCAAAGCTCCATGGCCCGCACGGCGACACCAGCGTCGGGAACATGCTCCCGTGCACCAGCACTCTCTCCATCCATGATGGCGCGACGTCCGTGTTATCGGTGGCGGTGCGGATTTCAGTGTAAATTAGCGGGGGCGTTACATATTGCTTTCTATACATTGTTGGACAGACCGCGGCGGCTACATCGGATTATCCGAAATTTCGAATTAACCGAGTTGTGAATTAACAAGCTTTTACTGTATAAGCCACACTTTTTTCATCAAATTTTGCTCAGGTGCAGGTTTTACATGAATCAGGCCTATAGCTACACATTAACACACTGTAGTGCCACTGCGACTACTGTGTCAGATAATTCAAAAACTGCTGACAAATATGAACATTTTATTTCACTATTCATCGTCGCTTTCGCACTAATCACTGTTGGATGAGCTCACCTCATCGGCGCGCTCCTAGAGCTGATCGTCCTCTGTGCTGTCCATGTCGTTTGATAGCCCCGTGACTCTAAAGGTTTTTGCGATGGTATTCACTGACAAAGAACGCCACGCGTTCAGAATTCAAACGTACACTTGCTGAAAAGACGCTCGCTTCACTTGGCCTGTTGGAGTTGTTTCAGGGTTGCTCGTGGCCATCCACTTAAAGTAGCACCGCTGAAATTCCGTCTTGAATGGCCGGTTTACTCAAACGTCGAGCGGTTGCAGCACGCTTGTCAAGCCACCTGGAATCACAGCCAAGTGCGTACGGTAGTCGGGCAGCCGAGCCTTCACTCGGTCTGTTAGGTGCCGTCTAAAGATGTCGAGCACAAGAAGAGCTTTGCGGCGTAGTAGGCATCCTGGTCGGTTCTGCCACACTGTTTCAGCTGGACATACATCCTTTTTCTTTCACCCGGACTATGATGCCCTGGGGGAACTTCTCTCTTGGCAGAGTCTTTGTTTTAAAGACAATGTAGGGTGGAAGCTTCCTTCCATTGCATCACTGTGCACCTTTGCCGTTAAGTGCCAGTCGTGCACACAGACACACTTTTTGCCCCTTTGGCTTCCACCGTGCAATTTTCAGGGGCATTGAACCAGAACCTTCGCAATTCCTGGTGCCCTTGCTAACTAACGCATGCCTATTTTACGCATTACGCAATCCGCATAGCCCAGTTTCTGCTCATCTGTTTCTCCTCAGCTTTTCTAACCAATACTGCTGTGCTTCAGTTTTTAAATAATGCTAAACATTTTGTGCGTTACTTGCAATTAATTCCATTCTCTTACTTTCTTTTTCTCCCAGGATGGATTCATGCTGTGTACACTCCGATGGATGCCCTGGTGTTTGGTGGAAATTTCTTGCACAGCTATGGCATTGAGAAGCAGTTACAAATATGCCAAATTGAAGATGCCACCCATGTGAGTAGGGTTCCTTTTTGTGGGTAGCATTGCTGATTGTGCAATCTGTTGTCAAAAGTTTTCATGTATAGCTGTTATGGGTTATTTCAGTTCTCACATTGACCTTGTCCCCGTCCGGCCGCATTATAGAACTAGCTACTTGACCTCCTCAAACTTGAAGATCGTTCAGGGACATAATTCAGTGCTCCCATTCTTCTGCCAAGTGCGCCAGAGGAGATTTGCTGCTCCATCCTGGTGGCTGGGGGAAACAATTTTGCACTGCAGTGCGCCAAAATTAGCAACTGCACAATACTTGTGTGGTCGCAGTGGTCTGCACACGTGCATAGTGCACGTGACAGCAGTGGCTTAATGAATCAAACTCCCTGTCATCTACAGCGCAGTCCACTTATAACGATACCTCATATAACAATATATTGATTCATGCGTTTAGTCGACTTAAGGGTATCAACTTCAAAAACTGAGAAAAACAACCCATGTATAACAATATGTTATGACCGCATGTTATATACAACGATCAAAATTTTGCCTTTTCTACAGCGTTTTCCATGCAAACTGAGCTTGATGTTTGCGTTGTTAAGTTCTCCTTAAACGAATGATGCTGAGATGGATGATCTAACACCACTCGTCACTTCCGTTTGTTCTCCGGGTCCACCTCCTTCTTCGTGCTGTTTATCTGTCACCATGCAATTTTGCCTACTTAGCTTGCTCCACTCGACACTTTAATCCCTGGATGATGCTTTATAACTTACTGTATGCAGGCAAAATTTACGACGAGGCTTAGTGTGGAGGGGGGGGGGGGGGCTTTTATTAACAGAAACTGTTTCCTTGCCTGGCTTCAAGCTGAGCATATGGTTACTGTACCGGCAAGGCAAGAAGGGTGACGAGTCGTGGCAGTGCCATCAAATCAAATCTGTGCATTAATTTGAAAGGGAAGCAGCTGCTACTCTCCACAGGGGCACTGTGTTCCTTCTTTGATAGGTTTTGGTTGGTTGGTAATAACTTTATTGAATTGTCCTGCAGTTTTGGCGACCTGGGCTCAGGTCTCCCACGACGGGACGTCGAGATCTTGTCTCAGTGCCGCCTCACACTTTCAACATTGCTGTGGTTGTGCACACTGTAAAACTAAACAAATGCTAGCTTTAGCTTGTCAGGGTATCACAGGGGCAGCACTTTATACAGGGCCGAAATAGGACGTAGGAGTGAAAAGTAAGCATGACAACACTGGAATCGCCATGTTTGTCTTTCTTGTGATCATACTTAATACAGTCGAGTCCCGCTAAACGAAATTCACGGGACGCGTGAAAAATTTCGTTGTGGCGGAACTTCGTTAACGTGAAATTGTTATGTGTATACAGTAAAACCTCGATAATTCGAAGGTCGCCGGACAACGAAAATTCTTCAAAATAAGCGGATTTTCGAATTAACTGAAATGAATAAAAGAAAAGAAAACAAGCAAGAACTTGCCGCAAAAAGATCACCTTTATTTTCCATGTCCGAGAAAGATTACTCGAAGTATTCACTGATGCAGGATTACTTGGCGCGGTAGTTCACCGCCCCTAGTGCCATGCTCTCCAGCAGAGCATTTGCTTGCTCGACATTGCTCTGCAGGTGCCTATCAAGTTCCGGTACCCCTTTTACCGCGAGATGCTGTGGTACGTGCTGCAGCGCTACGTCCAGTGCCTTCTCGGCATCAACCACCTCACGTGCAATGAGGATGGCGACCCGATTGATGTTGCCAAGAGAGGCTCCTCCCAACAGATCCAGGCAAGTTGGAGCAAATGTTCTTGTCACTCTAGCTCTTGCCACAGTTATGGGTTTGCTTTTGAGAGTTTTTCGCATGTAACATGACTGAGCAGGGTCCGGTTGGGCATCGTATGCTCATTTGTAAATGTGCTACAAACCTCGGTGGTCCAATGGTGACTGAGCAAAAGACAGCACAGTAACATTGGTTAGGGCAGGAGTGTGTTATTTTTATTATCCCCGTAGCAGGACAAGCATTTCCTTGGCAAGGTGGTCCTGGTGCTGCCACAGAAACACCACTGAGCAATTTGAGCAGCTGTCAGTTGAAATGGATGAGCATACGCTGCAACATGGCTTGTTATGAAGTCCTGTTCAGGACATAGCCCTCAAATGGATCACTTGACAAGCTCGATTCGTTGGTGCAAAAAAGGGGTTAAACATTATATGCATTTGCTTCCTGACCAGGCGCAGCAGCAAGGCTCGACTGGTGGGCGCTCTTTTGATGGCAGCTCGTTCCTGGACCTGAGCACACTGTCGCCTAAGCCCAATGGTGCTGGAGCTGGCAGTCCCACGATCCCCAACGAGGACTCGCTGGACTCTGCAGAGGAACCATGCCGCCGGAGCTTTCCCCCAGGTCACGTGCACCTAACTCGAAGAGAGGTGGATGGACTTCGGGTCAGTCGTGGAGGACTTTGCATCTCTCAAGGCACGACTAGCTGGAATGGAAAGTTTATATGAGCTTAAACAAGTTTAAACTGAGTTTAAACAAATGCATGTTACAAAAAGAAAAGTTATTGTGGAGTGCATTTTTTCTGAACTATGTATTGCGATTGGTTCATAGGACACCAAATTCTCATGGCCACAGTGCAAGACATGCTGTTAGGAAAGGGATCTTGATCATACAGGATTAATGTGCATGCAGAAGTGTTGGGTCATTGATGCCCAGCATTTTATGCCTGCTACAGAATGACTGTTATTTGTGATATTTGTGGAGGTTGGTGAAGGGGTAGGTGATCGCTAGTGTTCGATGTCTCGACTTCCCATGGGTTAAAGTAAAAGCCCTTGAATTTTTTATTCTCTGTGCCACTGGTTTCCTGCAGATGATCATCCGCTGGCTTCAGAAGTTGCCACCCAACAAGAAGTTTGTCCCTGACTTGGTGAGGGACCCTGATGCACTGCTTGCTGATGCAAAGGTATAATTTTTTTTTTTTTTTCATGAGATTGGTCAAGCTTTCTTCTGCATGTTGTTTTGTGCAGCATGATATGACCAGAAAAGTCCAGCTTTAAATACAAGCACCTATGGGAACAGGGCTTCCTTTCCCACAAAGCATTTTCGAGGGACATTACAGGCTATAGCGAAATCAAGCTAGAGGGATAGATCGGGGCTCGAGAATGTCCACTATGCCACTTCTGCCAAGGTCTAGGTCAGGAAAGGATGTATGCTTTGAACAGGGTTGTTGCCATCACCCCAAAAAATATGGTACCAGTTTTCAATATCTAACGCCTTTGGTAATTGGTATGCAGCACTCAACTACTTATGTACAGGGTATGGACATAGTTTCTGAAAAGCTCCGTTTGTTCTAGCTTCACTGTTACTGCGGTGAATGTACTAATAAATACTGTAGAGGAATGTGGTTGCTTGGGCTGTGATTAGGTGCCTAGAAGAACAAGTGTGTGGTGCTCCTTTGTGTAAATTCGCATGTCTGAATGGTGGCGTTTATTAGTTTTCTGTGCTTGTGCCCAGGCCCACCTGTTACAATAGTATGTACTTTTCTCCTGCTGTTGCAGCGCCTGGTAAAGGAGCACAAGCATGATGATCCAGTGCTTGCAATCACTGACAAACCGGTGCTGTTCTGGTCTGAGAGCAAGGTAATGTCGAGCATGAAAAAAGGCTTAATCCTGGGGCATGGCTCTCATTGCATTACAGTGGAACCTCATTGATATGATTCTGCATAATACATTTTTTGGGATACGTTTTTTTTTTCTTTTCCCAATAATACGATTTGGTTGGCTAGTGCGTTGGATGATGTGATGATGTGATTTTCGGATGATACGCTTTATTTTCCAGTTCCCGTGAAGATTGTATCAACGAGATTTCACTGTATATCTTTCTTCTTTGCTGGCTTTGCTTAGAGCGTGGGAGTGAAGTTGTGCCACATAAGAAGATAAAAAGCTAGAAAAGGGACTTGCACAGAATGGTTGGGTTAAATTATCTATATACACTAAAATCTCAGTGATACGAATCTCGCGGGGTCGCGTGAAATATTCGTATCACCCAAAATTCACATCATCAAAACATACACAAAATCAAGCACAAATGAATTTATTTTTACTAGAAAGAACTTCTAATAGTGGAACCCTGTTGCTACATTTCTCGCTGCTGCGTTTTCCCGGCTGCTATGTCGCGTTTTGGCGGTCCTGACCTAAATCTCTTTGACTTCCATGTATTAAGTTCCCCGTGATACGTCGCCAATCTGTAATGTTCCTCTATCTTATGTCGAGTTTGAATGTGGCAGTCACGTAAATTTAGCCAGCTTGTACGTTGCAACAAGCAACTAGCACGTTGCAGATATGGCGCATCCGTGCGGGCGCCGTGTCTTGAAAGTGATCTGCGACATGCGCCAAGTGTGCGCCCGAGTGGACCTCATCGTCAAAGCGATCTGCAATGTTGACAAAGTGCTCCTAGTGCCGGTAGCTCGGTATGCGCTGTGCTTTCGATGTTTAGTTCGCGTTGAAGCGAGAGACAGCGCGAATTTTGCTCTCTGCTGCTGCTGCTGCTGCACTTCCTCATGCCAGCGTTTTGACAGCGAGTGGGTGTTTTTTGTATGTTATGGCAGATGTCTTTTTTTTTGGAGGAACTACTGAACTCAATATTTAATGTAATACAGTCGACGTCCGGTTTCCCGGACCCTCAAGGGACCGCGAAAACGTCCGGAAAATCGGGCAGTCCGGAAAAACGAATGCACGTGAAAACGCACATTTTTGGTAGGTATTTTTCGCTGACGGAGAGGGTCACGGCCGGAGTACAAGATTCTCATTGCTATTCAGCCAATGCATCGTTTAGGTGGCTCTGAAAAGAGCCGTTTATATTAAAAAAAAAAAATACGACGTGGCCGGCGCTACCTCATAGGTCAGCACTTGGGCGCAAAGAAGTCGCTTATTTTCTTTTGCACGGTCCGCTTGCACGCGATCATGTCTGCCTCAATTTCAGTCAACGTCATGTTGCCGCCGTACACCGATGACGTGTCATCAGTGCTCGCGTCAACTCCGAGCTCGTTGGCTGTGTAGGAGCTGGCTCTTCGTTCTCGGTGTCGGAGTCGTCGGAATCCTCCGTAACTTGACGAATGATTTCGTCATCGGTCAACTCCGCACATAGCTCGAGGTCTTTGTCAGCGTCGGCGAAGCCCTCAAAGGTTATCCCGGCTGGAATCGACACGCCGGCAGCGCGCAGATCGTCGAAGGCAACGTCCGCGGATGGCAGTTCGTCACTTCGTCAGTTCGTCCACGGAGGGCAGTTCGCGGATGGCAGTTCGTTCAAAGGCGCGGACGAAGACGAAGGAGCAGTCAGTGCCATCGCTGTAAACGGCGAATCCGCTCGACGAAAAGCGCAGCACGAAACAGCTAGGAACTCGGTGGATGCTGAAGGTCGGGAAACGTGATCACTGAAGATAGCGCGCAGCAGCAAACGATCAACCGCAGACACGACCGCAGAGCTGGCAGAGCTGACAAAACAACACGTGAACGAACACAGTGAGGTTTGGCTTGGCTAAGCTACGGCTGGCAACGGATTGACACGTGCGGTTTCGAGGTTACGGCAGCCGCGGCGCGGTGCGGCGGTGCTGCTGGCCACACCTGCGATGCGAGTATGGTGGGTTCGAGGATATGAAAACAACCAAAATGGCGGCGGCGGTGGTGACTTTGGGTTGGCGGTTAACAGTAAAAAGTCCGGGAAATCGGATGGCGAAGGCTATAAGCGTCTGGAATTTCGGACTTTTTAATACATTGAATCTATGGGGAACTTGACGGTGCCACAGATGAGTCCGGGAAATCAGGCATGTCCGGAATTTCGGGCGTCCGGGAAATCGGACGTCGACTGTACGTAAACAGAAAGCAAAATGAATGCACTTTTCACGCATAAAAGTTTTATTAACGAGATGTATGTCATAAAAAAGATATAAATTGTTCAAATGAAGATTGTGCGATAAAACTGAACAAAGTTCGTACAGACGCGCTTGTGTCTACTAACGAAAAAATTTTACGAAAATTATGAGATGTACAACATGTATTGCCGTCTACAGTAAAACCCCGGCGATACGATCACTGCTGGTACGAATTTCAGTGTGATACGAATTCGTAGCATTCCCCTGCCGAAATACATTGCTCTTAATACGAAAAACATCGGCTGTTACGAAAGTGTTGCCGCGCCGCTGCGGATCATACGAACGCACGAGCAACAGCGGTGGCGGCGGCCGAGCCAGCAGAGCGACCGGCATAGCGGGATGTGGGAGGGATCCATAGTTGCCAAGCGACTGGTCACGCGGCTGCGCAATCTCTCATTGGTCCCCACGTCGAGCGGACCGGACCACATCACAGCCTAGCTGATGCTTTGACCAGCGAGAAAGCCACGACGGCCAAAACGCTCCCTGCACTTGACATGCTGAGGCGTTCGGTGGCGTGTGAAAACATTCCTGAGATCGTGATGCGCGCGCACTTTTACGCCTTCCAGAAGGTGATAGTTGACGATTTGGGCAAAAAGAAAACGCAAGCGGATAGTAGAACCCCGTTGATGCGCTTTTCAAGGGACCGCGAAAAAAAAAAAAGTCGCAGTTTCGCCTGAAAGGCGATGCAACAATTGCGGTAGCAAATTAGTAGACAGCTGTATTAAGTAAGGATAGTAGTTTTATCGGCCGTATAAACTTGTAAACATTCGCTTACTAAATTAACAAGCACGGTGTACACGCGCACAGGTAAACACGAACTCATCTCGCTCGATGACCGTGGGAGTTCGCTGATTAAGGAAGGGTGACAGCAGCAGCTGTCTCTCACTTCAACGCAAAGTAAACGTCTAAAGCACAGTGCATACTAAGGTATCCGGCACTAGGCGCACTTTGTCAACATCGAAGATCGTTTTGAAGATGAGGCCTGCGCACGTCGCTGGTTGCTTGTTGCAACGTACAAGCTGGCTGCACCAGTACAAGCTGGCTGCACCGCTAAATTTACGTGACCGCCACATTCAAACGCAACGTAAGATGCAGGAAAACTACAGATTGGTGACGTATCAAGGGGAATTTAATACATAGAAGTAAACGTAAATTTAGGTCGGGACCGCGAAAATGCGACGGAGCAGCGAGGAACGTATCAACGGAGTTCCACTACAGTATAGACCACTTATAACGTAACCGCTTATAGTGCAGGACCGGATATAGTACGGTCTTTTCAGACTCCAGTTAATTTTCCCATAGCACTGCATGTATACACGTATCGCTTATAGTGCAGTTGCGGGAGACGAAATAGCGGTTACAGTGCGACTGCCGGTGCGTCTCGCGCTGTCGGGCGTGTTTCAACATTGCTGGCGCATGAATAGTTCCGTTCATATTTTTCGCCCGGCGTACCAAGCCACGCCAACCATGCATCCCAGCATTCCTCGCGAGGAGCGGGCAGAGTGATGCAATGGCGGGAGTGCACAAAAGCACATCTGTCGCTGCGGCTCTCTGTGCATTAACAAGCATGGTGTCTCGCACGCACAAGCAAACATGAACACATCTCACTCGATGACCGTGGAAACTTGCTGTCGGAACCCTATGGTGAGGAAGCGCGGCAGCAGCAGTGAGCGAATTGACCTTTGTGCTGCCGCTCATATCAAAGTGAACTAAGCCGCAAAAACACAGTGCACGGTGGACTGTGCCCCCATCGCAGATGGTTTTTCAAGATACAGCGCGGCCACTGTGGCCCACTGTAGTAAACAAACGCACCCCCCCCCCCCCCTCAAGCCTTGCGCGCGACGGAAGACAGTGTGCTTCCTTCCCGCTTTCCTCCCTTGCGTGCGCGAGATTGAGACGGGATCACCGGTTCACCCTCGCACGCTTTCACTCACACATACAGCATACAACGCGCGGCGACGATTTTATTGCCCTTGGACTTTATACGGAACCTCACGGCAACAGCTACGGCAGCTAGAAATGCGCCTGGAGTGTCCATATAATTGCTATCGCAAGAAAATGGTTGTTTTGGTTATAGTGCGGTACCGCTTATAGTGCGGATATTTGCGACTCCGGTGACTTATGTTATAAGTGGTCTACACTGTATTATGAATTTTCTGCTAAAAATAAATTAATTTTTCTTCACTTTTTGTGTATGTTTTGATGATACGAATTTTGGGTGATACCAATATTTCACATGACCCTGCGAGATTCGTATCACCGAGGTTCTACTGTATTAGGCACTATCTCAGAAAAAATCTAAATTTTTCATTGAACAGGTATTTTGCGACAAAAATTTAACTACAAGCACAACAGTTGGGCGTGTGGGGCTGCGGCCGCCGATGTTCCAGGCTGGTTTGCGTCGTCGTCGCTTTCGGACTCAAAGTCCGACGAAAAGTCAGCGTCCGCTGACTCGCTGCTATTTAATGTATCAATAAGATCAGCTGCAGAGGTAGCGGAATCGCGATATTTGCGATCTCCCAAAGTGCGCGCACAGTTTCCGGAGCCGGACGTTTTTGCATTCTGCTTTGACGATCGTGAAACTTCGGAGCGCGTTTAAAGATCACCACTTGGCGGGAAAAAAAGCGAACCGCTTAGCAAACAAAAATATAGTTTCTCCTCTTTCACGTCCCATGGCGCAGTGTGTCTGTGAGCGGCACGGAAGGTCTCGAAAGCGCCGTTTCAAACCATCGATAGTGGGCGGCCACTTTTTCGTTCGCCTTTGATGATCGCAAAACTTCGGAGTGCGTGAAAAAATCACCGCCTCGCGGGAAAACGCAAACTGCTTAGAAAGCTAAAATATAGTTCTCCACCTTCATGTCTGATAGCGCAATATGTCCTTGAGCTGCGCGGAAAGTCTCGAAAGCGGCGTTTCAAACCATCGATAGAGGGCTAACCATGCCCAATGGGCGCGGTACGGAAAGAGTTAAAATGCAGCTGCATCTTAAGACCAAGTGTTTCAGCCATAAAAGTTGGGTTTTGTGGCTAGACTCTGCACTTATCATGCGAAACCAATCCAAGCCCACTGCTGAAGATGCTACCTGCAGGAGGCCATAGAACAAAAGAGTCGAATGCATATATGCTACTGTGCCTTTGATGGAACTTTGGGTCTCTTAAATTTGTCATCCTATGCAAAGGACCGCCCGAGACGCTGCTTATGACAATGCTCATTGGCTGAAAGCAGTGCCCTGGGGAGTCCTTGGCAGTGCAAGAAGATAGATCGGAGTCCTTTCATGCGTGCCGTTGATGCAGCTTCAGTTTTGCTAGTTTGCCCGAGTTGGGGTTTACTGCAACACAGAGAGGCTTTGATTGCGCCAAATTTCTATTTGACACACTGTGTGGGACAGTTCAGAGCCAGCTTGGCAGATCGTTGGTTTGTCTTGTCGTGTCGAGTCCTTGACAACCATTTCTGGTGTGCAGAAAAAGAGCAAGCCACGAGTGGGTCTGCCCCCGCTGGGAGGCAAGGGGTCATCCAAGGGGGGCCGGGGCTCGGACAAGGACAAGAATGGGGCCCGGCGGCGGCGAACGCGCTGCAAGAAGTGCGAGGCCTGCCTGCGTGCCGACTGCGGTGACTGCCACTTCTGCAAGGACATGAAGAAGTTTGGCGGGCCCGGCCGCATGAAGCAGTCCTGCATCAGCCGCCAGTGCATGGCTGTGAGTAGTGCTTCTCTCTTGGCCTTCCCCTAGTGTGCTTGCCAATGCTGTTACCGCATGCCGGCGGTACGTTTAATGTGCCTGCACTTGACAAGCTGCAGTTTACTCTCGTTAAGTCAGGCTCCTTCCTGAGTTGCAGAAACTTTTGCTTGCATTATCTGAAGTTCGATTTGTCCAGAGTTGAATAGAATGAGTTCATTCTTGTGTAATGGTGCCACAGAAAGTGAACAAAATGGATAAAGACTTGCTGAACAAACGCCGTGCTTGCGTCCAGCGTGTCTTTATCCGTCTTCGTATACTTTCTGTGAAAACGTTGCACCAGAATCAACCTATACAAATTAGCCCAACTTTCACTCCATTGAAATAGTGTCTGAACAGAAAATTTGTTTCTCATATGAATTGCATGTCCTACATCTTAAGAATTTCTGTGTCCTTTCTATTCATCTCTGAATAAAATCAGATGCTAATGTAAACCTAATGGACATTCTGTGAAGGACAAACAAAAACAAAACAATCTGTACAAACACATGTTCATGATATTGCAGCTGCCAGCACCCTTGTGACAGACTCTGAGGCTCCATCTCGTAGCTGCACCTGTCAACGTAGCCTCAACATCAAACAGCATGAAGTGTTCATGCCTTATGAATGCTCACTCATGAGCTCATTTATGACTGGTTCTGCTTTGGCAAGACCTAATTGAAATGAACCAAACACCTCACTTGGAATTAAAATGCTTCAAAATACATTGAAACATAGTGGGTGAACTAGAATCTTGAGTCCTGTTTGAATTGCCTGGAACTATGAATTATCGTGGGTCTTTGGCTGTACTTGACAAGCAACCGACACATAGCTTTTTGTTTTGTGAATGTAGCGTGGCAGCATCTGCACATCGTTTCGTGTGATGGCAGTCCTTGAGTATATCGAGTTCATGGCATTAGTTGCACTTGCAGAAACGGTAGCACATTCTTTGTGCAGGATGCTGGGCTTGTTCCAGGAGAGCAAGGAATCTGCATTGACCCTGCATGAACTAGTAAAATCAACGCCCAATTTTTTTTACTCTCTCAGTGCCACTAAAACATAGTAAAAATCGGGTCGTTCGAAAAAATGAATGCATGCTTTTTACTGCCCCCAAGGGCTCAAATCGTCACAGGCACGTCCAAAATAGCTCTGAAGGCCTGCCAGTAGACTTATTAGGCGTCTCTGTGCTCGTACTCCGACAAGAGACAGCAAGTGCACGCATGTATAATTAATGAATACTGTGTCCCGTGGAAATGGCTCCTTTCCATTCTTTTCGGAAAAGCAAAATAAAACTTCACTTCTTGGTATTAGTCGCCAAAATACATTGCATATGCTTGACTGCGTAACACCACTGTATTGCGGCGAAGCTGACTTTTGGGCACCGACATTATGCATTGTTGGACCCTTTCCGCACTTCGAAGCCATCTGCGAGGATGACAAAGGCAGAATCGACGTCATTGCTGACAGTGGTGAATTCTTCCATGAAACATACGGCACAGATCAGCGGGAAGCTTGGTAGCGAACGTCGAAGCAGCTAGGCCTAGCATTGCCGCAGTAGCTACAGCTGTCAGTGGATCGGCGTACGAGAGCTCTTGGTAGCGAATGTCAGAGCAACTAGACCTAGCGTAGTTTTTAAGTGTGTGTGGCCGTTGTGTATGGGCATTGCAGGGCATGGGGGGCACTTGGCTGTGCAGACGCCAGATGCTGCCAAGTGGCATACAACATTCCACAGTCCAGGAACTTCTTGTAGTGGTTCTTTTCTTACTGAATTAGCAAAAAAAGATTTTTCCTCTTTGCCAAAGAATGATGCTGCCCCAGACATGGGGAAATCTCCTAAATTCACGGGTATGCGCACTTTCGTTTATCAGAAAGCCTTGTTTGTATGCACTCCACTTTGTCATTTTTCTCAGGCAGTATGCATAGTATTGCCACAGTGACGGGTAGAGTTGACAGGACTAATGGCAAATTAGAATTTATCCTGTCGCCTTTCTTGTGTCTGTCGTGTTAAAGGAACACTAAAGGAAATACTGAATCACTTTAGACTAATGAAGCATTCTTTCCAAAATTTAATTTTCAATAATTTCACTTGATAGGTGGTTTGTTTGGAGAGAAATTGAAGGTCAAAGTTAAATTATTCAAATGTCTTGCTGTAACCCCTGCACCAGTACGACAGTGTGACGTCACAGATGTTGGAAGTATTTTCTTTTATTTAGGCCGATTTGCCACAGTAATGGTTGTTGAAACTTGCCAAGTTCAGCCTTTTGTCTCTTTTAGTCATTCTGTACCGATGAAAAATATGTATGACCGAACAAACACCATCGAAATTCATGGTGTCATGGCGAGCTGGTGCTTCAATGTGGCATCGTCACTTGTCTTTTGTTTTTTCTGGCTTACTAAACATATTCTTACGATAAGAGTGGCTTTTTTTTTTTTTTTCGTATTGCAAAAAGGCAGTTTACCAATACAGCTTATTATGCTTTTTCATTTAGTGTTCCTTTAACGCTACGGTTATTGTTTCAAGTGTGAAACAAGCAGCGCGAGAACCTGTGCTGTAATTTTCACATTTTCGGATGCATGCGCCTCTTGCAGCCCGTACTTCCGCACACAGCGTGCTGCATGCTGTGCGGGCGAGACGGCTGGGAGAAGGGCGCCCCACAGCCCGGCTCGGACCAGGAGGCCTGCTCGTCGCTCATGGAGTGCTCCCAGTGCTGGGAGATCGTGCACCCAGCGTGTCTGGCCGAGCGCAACCCACATCTCGTGGGACTGCAGGGCAACGTCAGCGATGACTTGCCCAACAGCTGGGAGTGCCCAAAGTGCTGCCGCGACGGGAAGCCCGACCAGGTCAAGGTGTGCTTTCCCTCTGCTTTGCACCGGGGCTGCATTCTTCCTACTGCAAAGAAGGGGGGGGGGGGGGGTGCAGTGGCTGTCGCATTGGTCTGCTGCGGTAGCTCAGTGGCTACGGTGTTGCGCTGCTGAGCTCGAGGTAACACATTCGAACCAGGCCATATGGCCACCATGTTCTGACGGGGGCGAAATGCGAGTACACTTCTGTACTTAGCTTTAGGTGTGCATTAAACAACCCTAGGGGATCAAGAAGTTATTCGGAGTCCCCTGCATGCCTCGTAATCAGATCGTGGTTTTGGGATGTAAAACCCCAGAATTTTGTTCGCATATACAGTAGAACCCCGCTGATACGTTTTTCACGGGGTCTTAAAAAAAAAAAAAAAGAAAACGCAAGAGCCGAGAAACGGAAAAAACTGAGAAATGGGAGTAGTGTTGAACTGCACACAATATTATTTGAATTCTTACATGTGAAAAAAAGTCGGAAGTTTCGCCCGAATGCCAAAGCAACGATTGCGATAGCAAATTAGTAGACAGCTATACAAGTAAGGACGGCGTTATTGCCCTTGGACTTTATATAGAAAATCTATTAACCAAAACCAATTTTAGAGCCACAACACGTTGTAGACACCATCTTTAGATAGCAAATACGGATCTCAAGGGCCATACTTTGCTGGCAGAAACCGAAAATACGTCATAGGTGTCGCCCCCGGCACTTTGGGCTGCCAATGTCATTATCAAGCCACCAAGCCAAGCAGCATGAAAAGTCAAAATGGCCAATCGGGCCGGCGTGGGGTGGCAGTTCGCAATGTATGATGCAGGAATGGTCCCACAGTTGCGACGCAACACCGGGGTTACAAATGCATTGGGTTCTATGGGAACTGTGCCAGGACCGGGCGAAAACGACGCAACAGCCAGGAAAACGCAGCACCCGGGAACGTAACAGTGGGGTTCTACTGTATATATATACATAAATAGTACTGTCATACTCAGCTCCAGCATGTCCTAAGCACCTTTCTTCTCCTCTAGAGGATGTCGGAGATATTGGGTTGGGGTGCCTTGAATGGTGCTAGCTTAATTCTGTCTTCCTTCCAAAGAATTGGATGTTTGCTCTTTACAGAGGCTGTTTGTTAATGGGCAGTTGTTTGTGAAAGGGACACTAAAGTCAACTAAAAAGTCAAGCGAAAGTGATAGAGCAATGCTCTAGAACGTCTAAGGCGTCAATATAATCGCGAACAGATCTTTAGTAATCGAGGAGGTAAATGCAGGACACAATAAGAGACTCCCCAGCGACATTCCGGCACTTAACGAATGGCAAAGGCAATCCTCAAAAAAATTGTCACTAGTACTCAACCACTGGTATTAAAAAGATTATTTCGTTGGTTATAAGACAGACGAAAATGCTACTTGTCTACTTGTATTAGATTCTTAGAAAAAATACCTTTTTGGCGTTACACTTGATAACGATGCTGGTGGTCAAAAGGTTTCATTTTCGCTCGACTCCGCGCCGCACACACTTTCTAGTTTCAGTAGTTCCGTTATCGCGTAGTGCTGCGCTGGTGTTGCTGGCTCGCTAAACTTGCACTTGAATTTGCTATTCAAGCTTGAGAGTTGCGACCGCACGTCCAGACGATGACCAGCTTCGTCGCCCGACGTCGCATTGCTGGAGTCCTCCCTGCTTTCGCGCTCGGAAGAGCCGGTGTCGAGGCCGCCGTTGTAGTAGGCAATGACGCCGACAGCGCGAGCCCTCAGCAGCATGTCACGCTCATCGGAGCTTAAATCAGTAAACTCAAGCCCAGCATTGCGACCCAATGTGTCATTGTCAGGGTCATTAACTAGTTGGTCCATTACAATGGCCGTCAACGATCAGTGTCTTCACAATTCGGCATGCTCTTTACCTTCCGCTTTCGCACTGCCGTCGGCTGTCTTGGCTCTGTTTCGGGCCGCGCGTTTGCGCTTTCCGAAAAAAAAAAAAAAAGCCGTTGCGTTGTCTGCGGGCGCCGTTTTACTCACCGGTGGCACAACGTCACTATATGGCCATGACGTCACCACTCCTCGCTCGGGCGGGCAATTTGAATTGCGCTAGATGTACGTGGATGCTTCAGACGCAATTTTCTCTTAAAATGAGTATTTTCTTGGCGCGAAACAAGCGTTTCGAGGATTCTGGTATGATATTTCAACAGACCACGTTGAAATAAAATTTGCCTTTAGTGTCCCTTTAAAGGTGGGATATAGATGGGCCTTTATTGTTTAGGTTAAACCTGCCGGCGACTGTAAATTTAACTTGGCCAAGTGTATTCCGCGGCGACCTAAGAATTCAGTATGAGTAATGTCCATGGAACTGAACTGTATCTGGGTGTGTTCAGTTAAGGAGAGACTAAGGGGGGTCTCGAATATTTTTAGTTTTCAGCGAAATTTTTATATGAGGTGGGAAAATGTCTCTGTAGAAAGCAATCAACCTTTGTCTTGCAAAACTTAGCACGGATCTCTCGAAGAAAGTTCCTATCTCAGTAAAGGTGGAAAAGATCATTTTAACAACTTGCAAATTTTATAAATTTGAAGGCCTATCGCTCTAAAATTTGCATTGTACCCCTCCAAAATTTTTTCGGTAAATCTACACCACTAGTACTATTGGCCCACAGGAAGTTAAATTTATGTCATTCGCAATGTCTATTTGAAATATTGCCAAACTTTGGTTCTTGAGCAACTGCATCTGACTGACCCCGGAATCAAAGGTCTTTTTGGGCCATTTTAGCTAAGGTGATGTAGCTGAAAAATATTTGACAAATCTTCAAAAATTGTCTCACAAACTCAAAAAGAAGTATGTAGCTACACCACGCATTTATTTCTTTATAAAATTCCAAAAATGCCAAAATTACAAAATAACAAAATTTGGAGGACGATTTTAAAGTTTTACAGAATGCCCACCCAGGACTGGTAAATCTGGTACTGCAAAAACATAATGCAAATTTTATCGTAAGTGAGAAAATTGAGCCCATCTTAAGACCCATATGTATGGTCATCTCAATGATGTCTTGTTCTAATAATAGAATAAAAATCACACTCATATTCAATTCTGAACTCATTCTTTTTTGTTGTAGTGAAGTAGAATGACTCAGATTGTGTCTTTTTTGCCTGTTTTTAGCCAGGAAATGGGTTGAGCTTGAGTTTTCAGGGCTCCTGAATCCGTATTCCTATTACGGTGTGTTGAGGTGGTAAGCATGTGAGAGCGCGTGCAGTTAGATTTTAAAGGCTAGTTGGGGGAACCTATTTCTGGCGTTCCTGCATGATAATGTTACGCACAAATAATGTTAAGCGGCACGCATCCAGTGAAGAAAGGCAACAAGAATGGGTTGAGAGAAAAATCATTACAAAATTTTTCACCTTCAGTCTTCTTGTTTTCATCATCGCACAGGTTGTGGGCAGTCTTCAGCTGTCTGGTGTCCTTTTCATGCGTTTGCATGGCATGTTGCCATCTTCCGACCACTCGGAAGTGCTTTCACAATCACACGTGGGCACTCATTGCGAACTAACATTTGCTTGCAGCATGTTGCTTCTTGAACATATCCAGGGAGAAACTGCATGATTGCGCACTTATGTTCGCAGGCAAAGTCTCGCTTTCGTTCTCCTTTTCGGTTTGCAGTCCTCGGCATCAAACCTGCTTGACGTTTACTGAGTGATATTTCTCCCGCAGCCACGGCACACTCGAGGTAGAATGTCGAAAGGTCCACAGGATGGGAAGTCAGAGTGCGAGTACATGCCGGGCCTGGAATCAACGCCACCAGTTTCAGGCAACCCCGCGCTCAACTTGACGTTGAGACCGTACGAGGCGTCGGGCGAGCTTTGCACAAGCGAGCTTGATGCGTGCGGTGCTCCGCCAAAAAAGAAAGTGAGTGTGCGTTTGCCACTTTGTGGCCCATTTCCTCGTTGTGTTCCCAATACCTTTCTTGCGGACACAGATAAATAGAAATTCTTGCACTTGTGTGCCTGTGATGCACCTTTCCTGAAGTCGCCCTTTGTAGCTCTTCAAGGGGCTGCTGCTCATGCTTTAGGACAGAATATACATCTCGTGGTCAACTAAGATGCTAAAGGAATGGCAGAAGTCAGTTTGCATGAACAGCTATTTTTTGACTGAGGAAAAAAAAAGGAACTTAATGTTGCTTTTGTTCACATTCTGAAAGCACCTTTCTTCACTATGAGACAGTAAAAGCCCATTGCTTATTTGTATAGACAACAGGTTGGCAAGTTGGTTTACTGTTACTGTCACCTGTTCCTGAAAGTGTAGGCACTGCACTTGCTGTGTTTGAAGGATCAAACAAACGCAAGTCGTATTTACTCAGTTTATCTGACACTTACTTTATTTTAGCGGGGAAATGTACACGTCGCCTTTACGGGACTGGTAGAATTGATCAAATTATCTGGCAGGCCAGAATAAAATAGGAGCCAGAAAAAAATGTTTGTACATGTTTGTTTCATTTCCCAGTGTCTGCACGACTCTAACACGTCCCTGAGTCATGTGAACACCCAATTTTTGTTTGTTCATAGTATAAAAGATGATGTCCGCTCAATCTTCACGTACACACCAAATTTTATAACAGGAAATACATAGCACAGTTGCAATTTTGGCAGTAACAAATAAAATTAAACCTGTAGAGTATAACTTCACATTTTGGAAACTTGTTTACTCATAAAGTACATCGTTGACAATCTTGGAACAGCTTTTTATCACTGTATGCAGACCACAACATGTCATCCTCTGTGTGGTCCACTGTGTTTGACATCTGCATTTCTTGGAACGACTTTGCAATCATGGCAAATGGAATGGTCGTGCATACCTAGACTAACCGTTTTACCAGTTTGTCCTGCAACACATGCAGGTCTCTGGAGCAGTGAAAGCATGCGACGAGACTCGGTTGCCACCAACTTAGCATGTAAAAAACCTAATATCTTTTGGATGAGATTCTCTAAATAAAACCTAAAAGGCAGTGCCTGTCTCCTAAGTGCTCCAAGACAGACACTGCAGCTATTTGGGGCCACGATTAGGTTCACCAGTGTGTTCTGACCAGTCACGTACAAATTATCATCTGGTGAAGGGCAATGTATGGCTGCCAGCTAGGACCTTGGGTTGGGATCTAATTAACCGAAAAAATAGAATTGATCACAGGGCAAACTACTGTATTTGAATGCTTGTTTTTCACGAATCTGATCACTAGACTGTATGGTTGGTTTGTGCAGTGCCAGTTCACATTATAAACTTGAGTACATCCTACCTTTATTTTACCTCAAAAATATTTTATGAAGTTCAACCCTACATTACGTTTTGTGTTTGGATTCTTGTTTGTTGTGGTTGTGGGTATGTTGCACCTAAAATGTGTCTCCCCACCCTTTGGCACCTGCAGATCAAAACAGAAGGACCTCAAGAACTTCTCGAGTATGACGGCGTGCCTTTGTCAGACAAGCCGGTTCAGCACATGCCAGCAGCAGTCAAGAACGGAGATGTGAGCGACGAGGTGAGCAGGGAAGCTTAGGCACGAGAAAGCAGGGCTGCATTTTTTGAGCATGCATCAAACTTGTGCTCTTGGAGGGACATTTTGTAACACCGTCTAAATTATGTTACTCTAGACTCTCAAGAGCCGCACCCAGCATGGCAGCTCAAAATTCAAAGTGGCAAAAAAAAGAAAAAAAAAAGTCAAAAGACACCACACATGTCTTTGAACATTGTTGTGAAAAAGCTTTGAAGTCACAGGCATATGTAATGTCATGGATTGCATGGAGGAAGACTGTATCCACGAATGTGCTGCCGAACCGAGCCTGAGCAGCGGGGACAGCGAGATGGTGGGGACTAGACAGGTACCAGGTGCGTGACGTGCATGCGTGAACAAATATGTGCATTGTGAAAACAATGGCATTCGCCCCATTTGCAGTGAAGCTGTTAAGTGGGGTTCTGCAACGGTGTTCATGCGTCGGCATCAGTATCGATATCGAATGCAAACACAACACAATGTGTGTTGGAACTCCAAACTCACTTTGAAACGTAGGCTACCCTCGGATGCCAACTTTTTTGTTTATTGAGATATTGAAATTTTCAGGATAGATTCTTAGCTAAAGCATTAGTAGAAATACAAAATTTCATGCAGTTATGTTCTCTGGTTCTCAAGTTACAGCAGTATGTCAGAATGGTGCACATTGTTTTCTGATTCCAGGCCTGGCAAATTTTCAAAAGGTGCTGTAACTGTGAAATTCACTATGATGATTCCCAGATGAATACCTCAGGGCAAGACAGAGCCCTTTTTTTTTTTAAATTTTCTTGCTGAAAAATTTTAGCAGACCACCTTAGTATTGGTGATTAGGATTTTATCGATCAAATTTTGATTAAATATCACAAATCACAGACACAACATTAAAAAAAGCTGGCTTGTCTTGCCCTCAGACATATATTCAGATACACAATAAAAAAAGCCTTCTGGAAATCTGATGAGCGGTTCCAAAGATATGGCTGGAATAAGCAGCCTCACCAGCCAAAAAAGGCATCTTGAGAAAATGAGGTTTGAAAGTTTTGAGCACATATATTGGTCTAAAATGAGCTTGCAGCGTAACTGGAAATTTTTCGCCTTCACTTATAGCGGTGGCAGCTTCAGGATCACGCTCCATTGCTTGAAATTTCTGCTCCGTCACTGGCATAGCGCCAAGTCCTCGCTGCACAGCAGCGCGCTTTTTATCCGCCGCCTCTTTCTCATCACAAGTCAGGTAACGTGTTTGCAAGTGCACAGTGGACGACGCAATCACACTGTACGAGGCAGATGAAAGAGTGTGATGTGGAAGCCGCTGTTATCTAGGGCACTTTACCGCCGTCGATGAGCACGAGACACCAGGTGCACTCGTCACAACAAATTCTCGCGCCGGTGGAGCAGGAGTCAGGGTTGCTAGAAGCGTCGACGAAACCACTCTCTCGCGTAGATGAAGCAGAAGCTGCCCCACAGGAACCGTCTTTGCGATCATCATCAGCGCGTGGGTGAGCGAGCGGCAAGCTTCGCCATGCGGACGAGCTTCATAGAACGCTTCCTTGCACTAAACGCATGTAGTGTCTTGAGTTTCATCGGGCGCATTGTGACCGACCGCACAACAATCGGCAGGCTAAACGCAACAACGGTCTCTTAAAGACTGTAGAAACTTGGAAAATATGCGAATGGCTGCAAAGATAGACGATAGCGAGTGGAACACACAAAGGTCGCCGGCGATGAAGGAGCTGAAGCAGACGACGGCCGGACGCATTATGCAGGACACCACTACGTCATCACGTGCAGCAGCCAATGGGAGTTGCAGGCTTCCCCCGCGTCTTCAAGGAGCACGCGCTTCTCCCAATCTCAGCTTCGCGTCTCGGCCGCGGGAAACTTGAAAGCTCTTGCGAGCCCTCCAATTGTGAGTGATTTACGTCTCTCCCGCGCTGCTGCCGCCGCCACAGGTGGCGGGGGAAAAAAGCGCAAGAATGCACAAACAAAACAACACCAAAATGCGGCGCTCGGTAGAGCGGTGGAGAAATGGCGTTTGCGCCAAGTAGGGGTATTTTGAGCGCTCGCTCGCCGCTTGAGGGCTGCCGCGGCTCCTTATAAACTTTATTTGAAATAGTTTCGCGATGAATGAGATGCTGATATTTACAGAAATGGTAGTTTATAAGACATGCTGTCCGAATATGTGGTTTTCCAAAAATCAACTTTTTCGCGATTTTTCGGTTTTCAAAGGCCGCGTCACCCCTTAAACCAGCAATCCACAATACAGTCAAACCTGCATATGTTGAATCTGAAGGGGATCACAAAAAAGCTTAATATACAGTAAAACTCTGTTAATTCGACCCTCGTTAATTCGGACTCGTCCTCTTTTCCTGGCCGGCGTATGCATTATTCAATGCAATCAAACTTTCCTTAATTCGGACTTATTTGGCCACACATCGGTTAATTCGGACAACTTTCGGAGCTCGAGGAGCGCCGCAAATGTGCAACACAAAAGAGCAGGAATGGTGCTAGCGTCCAACCGAAACGAAGCGGCGGAGTCCGCATCCCCATAGTCATCAGCTGAAATCGTACGTGAATGACAGCAGCGCCGGAACGCTTCGTGCCTATTTGTGTCTTTAAAACCTGTACTTTTGCGTTTACCGCCGCGCATAACACCGCGTTGGCCGCGGGCTTTCATAATTGCGTAGTCGTCATCCATGATCACGTTGATAGCGGTTGCGGTTTCCTCCGCAATGGTTGCGATGAACAGTAGTTTCGTTTTTACTCGGTACGTGCGTCGGCCGCAAGCCTAAATAACTGCGTAGTCGCCATCGAGGATAGCATTGATAGCGAAGCGACCGCGGCTTCGTCCGCAGTTGCTACAGCGAATGGTAGTTTCGTTCATACTCTGGGCATGCGTCGGGCATGTGCCTTCAGCACGCCAATGTCACCGTTCATAATCGCGTCGATAGCGGCCATGGCTTTCTCCGCAGCAGTTGTGGCAAACAGTTGTTTCGTTTTGACTCGGTGCAAAGCTGTCGAGGTTGAAGAACACCGGCTACATCGCGATAGTACAAAGCGTGTCGCAAATGAAGGCGCGTGCCGCGGCCATGCTACGAAGGAAGTCGCGAGTCCTTGATCGCCGCTGCGAGAGCCAATGAGTCATGAGATGATGACAATTGTAGCTTCCGCTCTGCTTTTGTTCAAAATAGCCACAGGAGTTGCTCACTCATTCCCTAAATAAAAGCGCGCTGACGTAGTAGGCATCTGCTTATTGTTTTCTGGATACTCTCAATAATTCGACATTTGGTTAATTCGGATATATATATTTTTTGGTCTCGTGAAATCCGAATTAACGAGGTTTTACTGTTTAGGTAATTCAATATATAACCCCTTCAGCGGCGGTGGCTACGTTTGTGTACGCAAATTTGAATCGCCCGCCGGTGCAAGTGAAAGCCTCCGTGGGGAATTTGGATGCCTTCCACAGTTTTCGTAGACGAATCGCACGTGAACGCCATCTCGCTTTGGATGGCGTAGCTCAAGCATAAACAGTCATTCAAGATGGACGCCTCCGGGTTCTACGGATCAGCACGTGAGTACCCCCTACAAGTCTCTTAATTTTGTCATCATACGGTTTTAATAGCAAATAATGTTTATTGTAAGTTGCTCATTTAAGCTTCTGACGTTTGCTGGTAATATTTAATTTAGCTTAGCTGGGGTGAGTCTCGTGTTAAGAAGAGAAATATATAAGCGTACACAAACGTGCGCAACGCACCTCAATGTCGCAATCCTAATAAAGATACGGAGGTTGCTTACGCAACTTATGCGTGTTGTACTGATTCGTAGCGCGTGTTCTGCGTCTTGTAGGTCTCGAAGATCACTCCCGCTCAAGAAGAAGAGTAGCGACGTCATCAGCTGAGCAATTTTTACTAAAAATTGCCAATGGAAATGTGTCGGATGGTGACTTCTCGGACGATGAGCTGGATGAGACTGTAGAAATAACAGTAAGTGTTCGTTTCTCGAAAATTCTGCATTTCTTGAAAATTTGCAGCAATACCACTCATTGTCTCATTCTGGTTTGTTTGTTTTTGTAATCTGCCCTAACACAGCCTCAAGAGAGAGAACGACCGGCAACAGGTACTGCCGGCGAGGACAACGAGGACGAAAAGCCCGCGCCACTCCAGCCACCTCAACCTAAACACAGAAAGAAAGCAGAAGTGAAGTGGATTGACAAGGGTTTTACACCTACAAGCACTGATTGCACATTCAGTCACCAAGAAGCAACTGCTTCGCTAGAGCCTCTTCAGTACTTTCTGAAGTATTTTACAGAAGAAATGTTATGTTAGCTAGCCCAATTCACTAACATTTGTGCTTTGCAACAAGAGGGAGTTGAGCTGCAGGCCACAGCCGATGAAATGAAGGTGTTCTTCGGAATAATGATGCGAATGGCAGTCCTGAAGTACCCAAGAATACGGATGTATTGGCAAGAGGATACAAAGGTTCACACAATTGCTGACACGATGTCATGCAAGCGGTTTTTCAAACTCAGCGCCATGCTCCATGTGATGGACGTTTACAGTCCAAGGGACGCTACACCTGACAAATTTTAGAAAGCAAGACTTGGCTCAACGAACCACAGATGCACTTCAAGGTCCCGAGTTTGCTGCTGCAAGTGTGAAGTCTTTCTTTGCTTGTGGGCTGCAAACGACTGCTTTTACGAATTTCATACCAAAATCTGAAATCATGTGTCGTAGATCTCAACTGCTTCCAAAAAATGTTTTATTTGCGCCAGCAAATTACCCGAAACACGCAGTTTCTAACCGTAATGCCTTACTCCTAGACAAAAGCTGAAAGGTTGCCATTGAGGCGCGATGGATGCACAATTGTGCACGCAACAAAAGTTTTTTGTGTAAACTGTGTAAACAAAAAACAATTGTAGGAAACTTTTTTTCTTTTCTAGGTGTTTAATAAAGTTCCTTTTGAAAATAATTAGAATTTTCTTGGCAGTTTTTCTTAATTCGCGCCTGAAGGGGATATAATAAAAATTTTATCCAGAAATTTTCAAGGGGATTTTATAGCTGTTCCATATACACTAAGATTCGTTATATGTGGGTTCGATATATCCGAGTTCGACTGTATTTGCGTGTCACGTCGCATTATACCGGCTCCACGTGGTAGGTCAGTTAGGAGTTTTTATGGCTGCAACTGTGAAAGCCGACGGCATGTTCTATGAACAGCAGCCAGCCACGAGAACGCAGCAGCGTTTGAGTGATGCCATGAGCCAGCAGTTCGACCTCGAGTACTTATACAGGGTGTGAGAATTCACTCATACAGCTTCGCTGTCCTTTATGTATCGTTTGTCAGATTGGTATACATCTGTGAAGAATTTTTTTTTCTTTTTTGGTACAAAGGAATTACAATTAATGCATTGGTAAAATGGACTGAAATGGCTTGCTCCTCCTTTGTAAGGGCTGCACCTAATCAATAGCAAAAGTGTTGCGCTTACACGAGTATATACGATAGTGTAACATTAAGATGACATGAACTGTAGTTCCTTGCAAGGAACACCTAATTAGAATATCAGCACCGATTACTACTCAGATTAAGAAAAAATGTTGTGATGGAATAGCTCGGCACGTATGTCTGTGTGCAGTCAGGCGGTAATGAACGTCAGAGACGCACGAACGGATGTAAACGAACATTTATCTAACATGACTGAATTACGACAAGCACTAAACACAGAATACAGAGCAAAGGTCCCTAAAACAAACACGTCTACACGAAGTCCTAAGCGCAGCGTTCAAGGAAAGAGCAAGTACGTCTCACAGGTTCAATCCTGATGATGTCGTTGATCGGCGGTAGGTCGTCTGAGCAGTTGCGACGATTTCCGTTGGAGATGAACCAAGGCACGATGACGCTCGTGGGAGGCGAGCTAAGGCAGGATGACAGCACTGGTCATCAGATGAGGCAGGTGACAGCCCACGGCTGCATTACCGTGGCCAGAGCACTTGAACGGGTGTCGGGCGGGTGGCTTCCACCGCCACTTCACGTGCCACCTCGAGCAAGAGGCTGCCTCAAAGCAAGGGCCTCGGTTAGGCCTCGATCAGAGGCCTCGATTAGGCCTCGCCCCAGCTGCTCCAACAGGCGGCTACGAGCAGGCAACAGCCAGGCCTGCTCCAAACGGCGTCGCACCAGGCACCACTCCGCATCTGCACCGACAGGCAGGCGCGTTGTCATCAGGGCCGCCTCAGGTACTGTGGCATGAGCTACCAGAACAGCGAACTGGTCCTGCGTCTTCCAAGTCACGAGCCCCCTCTGCCTGTTCGGCACCTGCCTCTCTTCTTCCTTTTTCTCTTGTTTCCTTCTTTTTTTTTTTTTTTTGAACTCTGCCAAGAGCGCAAGCTGTCCCTGGCTCGCCTTCTTCTGTTTCTTCATTCACGTCTCGAGAGTTGTCAAACAGTCCACGCACATACACAACACTGATAAGGTCACTGCACTACAAATGTGTTTACACTGATTGTTTACATAATACATCACATCAGCCACCGAATGTCTTAAATATGTGGAGACTTCTTGAAGTTTAAGATTGAATGCTAAAATGATGTTCCCTTTGAGAATGGACACTACGGTAGAGCCTCATTGATACTATCCCATTTTGTACAATCTCCCAGGGATAAAGTTTGCAATCGGGAACAGAAAAAATGGCCCAATACAGTCGACGACCGATAATTCGGACTTCACGGGGAACGTCAATAAGTCCGAACTATCGAATGTCCGAAAAAAACTAATGTGGCCAAAAAAGATAATTTTATTTACGTTTTAATGCCCCGTGCAAGGAAGAAGTGGTCGATTCATTGCTGTACACACTTCCGTTTACGTGCAACCAAGTACACCTATATTTCTGCCAGTTTTCTGTTGTCGCTGTACGTTGATGCAAGGACTGCAAAGGCTCAAGTCAGATCCACACGCCGCTGTTTGATGGTGGGAGAACTTTTTTGTACCTCCTGAACAAACCGTGAATAGCCAGCTTTACTGTGACGTTTTGAGGGGCTTAAGGGGGGGACATGGGTTATTTCGCTATTTCTTGAGATAACTTTGGTTTTTCTTGATCAAATCTGATAAAACTGCACATGCTCATTCAGTTTTATTGCGGTAGCAATTATATGGACAGTCAAAGAGGATTTCTGCCGTCGCCGTGAGGTTCCGTATGACGTCAACGGCGATGCAATCACCGCCGGGCGCTGTATGTGCGAGTGAAAGGGTGCGAGGGACGCACGCTTTCACGGGGAGCGAACGCACGGCGGAGAACAAACGTGCATTCTGCGCCGTGCTCCCTGAAGGGCTGCAGAATTTCGCGTCTTTCCTCCTTTACAATCACCATACATATAGAGCAAACGCGACTTCTTTCGTCGCGCAAAAGGCTGTGGGGGGACGGGAGGAAGGGGAGGCGACGTTTAGCTGCGGCACCAAATGCGCATTTATATAAAAACGTTGCGAGGCGAGAAGGTGGTAAAGACTTCCGACGCTGCTCGACGAGTTTCCCGTTCTGATCTCGTCGAAAATCTCTGAGTCGCCCCCAGAGGCCCTGGCAACATTCACCAACGCCGCGCGCGTTCGGTGCGAACGCGGGCAAAACGGCGACGGCGTCGACAACAGTTCTGCGCGTTGCTGGTGCTGCTGCATGTCCAAGTTTATACAGCTGACAAAACTACTATCCTTACTCCGTATAGCTCTCTACTAAGTTGCTATCGCAATTGATGCTTCGCCTTTCGGGTGAACTGCGACATTTTTTTTGTGTTGATTTTAAATATCCAATTATATTTTGCATGTACATAGTAGTTGCCGAGATAATTAATAATCACTTTCTATTGTTTGCTGAAACAATTAAAATTGACCGTTAGAGCGAAACTTGTAAAAACATATAGTTGGATACTACAGTACATAACGAGAGCAACGCTGCAAGCGGATTTTAAATTGACAATAATTCGTCATTTTACAGCCCATTGAAGTTATATGTTCACAGTATAAATAAGAGCAAATGTAGATTTAAATAAAAACTTTTGGAGTTGAAAATTAAAAATCTGCTCTCAGCGTTGCCCTCCCAACACATTTAGCGTTGTGCTGCAAAAAAAAAAAATTATAGCTCTAACTGTCCTAGGTCCAAAGGTATTGATGCAGCAAACAAGCAAAGTGACCAAAAACCATGTTTTGAGTAAAATGAGAAAAAAAGAATGAAACTTTACTCAGTGCTATATAGTAAGAGCTATTTGCAAGTTTACATTCAGAATTGACTAGCAAGCCCCGTAGTAATCTGCTTGCAGCACTTCAAGCATAATGCTTGAAGCTTCATATAGCAAAATAAAAAAAAAATAAAAAGGTGTCATTTATTGATTACCGGTGCACCGCATTTCGCGCGTAGCGAGATTGTTCACGAGGAACGGCATGCACGTTTGGCCGCTGTTACTCCACACCGACGCGGCGTCTCTCCTTAAGGGTCTCCCTTTAAGGCGGTCTCCCACCGCTGTCCCGCTCGCCTTTGCCCAATGTGGCATTACAACCTGCACTTTACACAAGACAGCAGAGTAGTTATAGAATCGAGGCTTACGATAATGAAGCACGTCTCCAGCTAGCGCATCCGACCCAGCCACGGCGGCATCAGCGAGAAAATGCGATTTTCACTTAATAGCTGGCGTTGGAGCAGCCTTGCAGTTCTGCTTGAGTCTTCTTCACTGATCCAATTCGTTAGGCTGCAGTAATTGTGCTGGAATGCTGCATGAACACAGGCCGGTGCTAGAACCACTTTCATCTGCTAAGCGTATTTTGCAGGCTTCGGCGGCACTCGGTAGGCCGCCGAAGCCTCCCCTCGTGACTGCACTTTGGAAAGTTTAACACCCCTCGTTTATTTTTCTGTTTGCGGCTTCTATCAAACCAAATTTGACATCGTTTCGTGCCAAGTTTCGCACACCTGAGCGGCCTGAGCAGACGATGGCGAAAATCCGCCCACTGAGTGGCATGGCGTGCTTACGGTCACGTGTCGCAGTCGACGAATGGAATTGCGCATCGGGACAACTTTTTTGCGGGCTTTTTCTTCGTAGCCATTCAGCGCACAGAGTAGCGGTGGTGTGAAAACTAAATGAGAAGAGTGGCTTTTTCAAACATGACCAAGATGGCTGCGTTCGGAAACTTAAAAACGGCAACTGGGGGGCTCACCACGGAAAAAGGCCGTTTTTTTGCGCATTCATCAGTAAAATGCAGCTCGCCGACTTTGACCAAAATATTGGTCCAAGATGCGTGAAATTTACTGAAATAATGCATCAGACACTGTAGAATCCAAAAATGTTTTTAAAAAAGTGATTTTTCCGCGATTTTTCGGTCTCGAAGACCTGTGTCCCCTTTAAAGAGATCCAGTCAGAATCGCAGGCAGTCCTCAGCACACTGTCACCTGAAAAGTTCCACGAATGCATGGAATCGTGGCAGAAATGCTGGGATCGGTGTATACATGCTTAAGAGGAATACGTTGAAGGAGACAGTGCTGATTAGGCGTTATGGTGAACATTTTTTTTACGACTGGATTTCCGGAACTTTTGGGTAGCACCTCGTATACGAAGTAAGGATAGTAGTTTTATCGGCTGTATAAACTTGCACACATTCACTTACTAACTGAATTAACAAGCATGGTGTCAGCGTGCACTAGCAAACATGGATATATCACACTCAATGACCGCAGACAACCGCTGTCAAAAGGCATGAGCAAGCGTGGCACCAGCAGCGAGCAAAGGTTCGTGCGGTCTATAGCTTTAATGGTAACTGAGCGGAGAAAGCACAGCGCATCTAAACGTAGGAGCCATGTGTAGATCGCTTTCAAGATGCAGTGCGCGCGACTACCCGCAGCCGCGCAAAGTACAAGTACGCAGTTGCTGGCAAAGTAGAAGCCGCGCAATCTCCCTCCCGAGCTGCCTTCCTGCTTTCCTCCTTTCACTGGCGAGATTGAGTCACCAGTTCCCCTTGCGCCCGGTCGCAAGATACGCAGTTGGTGCCACAGGACAATGTCACCCCCCTCTCTTTCTCTCCCTCCCGCTCATCCCCGCACTGAAACTAGGAAACGAGGAACCAGGTGCATATTTTGTATATATGAGATTTTTTTCACTTTGTGCTGAACTAAAAATAGCAAATTATTACTTTCATTTGTGTTCCTTGAGGTGCTGCTTTGAAGTTTCACATAAGAATTCTCTGAAACTGTCAGCCATTATTACTGCTTTACATCCGTTCAAAACACCAGTGATCCGGCTATAATGTTATGTATTGCAATATATGTGGTGACTAGAGTAAAACCTCGTTATTTCAGTTGACTCTCGTTAATTCGGAAAATTAGGTAAGTCAGACTCATCCTCTGGTCCTGGCAGGCGTATGCATTATTTAATACAAACTCTCGTTAATTCGGACGTATTTGGGTGCACATCAGTTAATTCGGAGAACTTTTGGAGCTCGGCGATCACAGAGCACCGCAGAAGAGCAAAAATGGCGCCAGCGTACAACTGAAACGAAGCGGCGAGGTCTGCATTGCCATAGTCATCAACAGAAATTATACTTGAATGCGAGCAACCCTGGAACGCCTTGTGCCTATTTGTGCCTTTAAAGCCTTTATTCTTGCGTTTACCACTGCGCATAACATCGCGTTGGCCACGTTTCTTCATTACTGTGTAGTCACCATCCATGATTGTGACAATAGTGGCACCATGGTTTCGTCCACAGAGGTCGCAGCAAACGGAAGTTTCATTTTGACTCGATACACGCGTTGGCAGCATGCCTTCAAAACTGCGTAGTTGCCATCCATTGTTGCATCAATAGCGATTGCGGTTTCGTGCGCAGTTGTTGCACCAAACGGTAGTTTCGTTGTGACTTGGTGCATGTGTCGGACGCGTGCCTTCAGAACTGCAGGGTCACCGTCCATGATCGCGTCGATAATAGTCATGGTTTCTTCTACAGTGATTGTGGCAAAACGTTGTTTTGATTTGACTCTGTGCAACGCTGTCGAGGATGAAAAGCACCGGCTACATCATGATGTACGGATGAGCTCACTGGCGATAAAATAACTGGGTTGTGCGCACAGATAGAAAAGCCTGTATCAGATAAAGGCACTGCCGTGCTGCAAACGAAGTCACGACGCCTTCGCCACTACCAGACCCAATCAGTCACAAGATGATGAGAATAACAGCTTCCACGCTGCTTTTGTGCAGAATAGAAACAAGATTTGCTCATTCATTCAGTAAATAAAACAATGTTGACGTAGTTAGCATTTGTTTATTTTTTCTTGATATCCTCGATAATTTGACATTCGGTTAATTGGGACATTTTTTGCTGTCCTGTGAAATCCGAAATAATGAGGTTTTACTCTATTATCATTTGAAACAAAACGTTGGAACGTAAAAGCGCCGGAAATGAGCATATTTCTAGCGGCAACGAAATTGTTAAATCCAATTAATCAATCAATAACATGGAGCTCCTGAACAGTATCCTGCTTCCTTTAATGTGCCTGAGTGCTTTTTAACTGATTGATTGTGGGCGCGCCTGATGTTTGGTTGGCAGTTCAGTGGTGGTATAGCCGATGACATAGTGTGGTTAAACTTCTGGCACAGCAAGAAATAAGCAATCACGTTAGGGACAATGCTACTACATAATGTGCATACTAATCACTGTTTACACAAGATTCCTGAATACACTGCTTGATCAGCAGGGTGTTGCTCTAGACTGGTTACTCTTCCTGTAATAGTTGTATGTTGTGCCCACAGTAGTATTAAGTACTGGTTATTATCTTTTGTTCACATTAAAGGCATTTAAGATTGTAATTGTAGTTGTCTTTTTCAGAACTCTGAACATGCCTACATTGTTCATTTTCAGGAAATGTACGAGAGCTCAGAGGCAGCGTTAAGCAGGTCCCGCAAGGATGACTACGTCCGATCTTGTGCCCGGCTGACCGTTGTCCCGGGGGACAAGATCTCGGCGACAAGCTCCCATGACCAAGTGGTAAAGTCGATGCGCAGCTTGCACAAAGGTTCAGAGCCAGAGTTCGCCGAGGCTGCGGCCATCCCTGCGGTTCCTGCTGTGTCGGCCATTCCCAGCGAGGAGCCCGAGGTCAAGAACGGCTTGGCAGCCATTGCTGCCAACCCCCAAAGTGTCGAAGATCGAGACGACAGGAACTCTTCGAGCACCACCACAAATGGGGCCACTGCGCCTGACCTCCACATCACCAGCATGAGCTGCGGGCAGCCGCCAGACTTCAAGTTCAAGATGACCCTGCGAGACCGCGGCAACCTGCGCAAGCCCCTGCACCTGGTTCGACCTGCGCCACTCCCTGAAGACGTGGAGAAGGCCAAGCAGCCTGTGCAGAAGTTGCAGCTCGAGGACGGCACCACATGCTATGCGCTGATGCGCGAGGTGATGGTGCCCGTCATGCGCTACCTCGGTCCCCAGGACTTGTCGCAGTGCCAGCTGGTGTGCAAGGCGTGGAACCGATGGTGTGTGGAACCCGGCATGTGGCGCCGGGTGGATCTGTCACGGCGCCGCGTGACGGCACTGGCCCTTGCGGGCATCGTGAGAAGGCAGCCCTGCTGTCTGGACCTGGCCTGGACCAACGTCTCGGCGAAGCAGCTCAGCTGGCTGCTGCCGCGGCTGCCGCACCTGCGCGAGCTGGGGCTGAGTGGATGCTCGGCGGCCGCTGTGGTTGCTGCGCTGCGTTCCGGTGTCTGCCCCCGCCTTCGCTGCCTCGACCTCAGCTGGGTCGAGGGGCTCGGTGACCAGGCGGTGCGAGATTTGGTGGCGCCCGATGCTCGCTCCAAGCCCCGGCTTCTCGTTGAGGTCCGTCTCGCTGGCTGCGACATCTCAGATGTGGCAGTGCGCTTGCTGGGGCACCAGCTGCCAAACTTGAGTCGCTTGGACTTGTCTAACTGCCGTGGCGTCACGGACATGGGCATAGCAGTGCTTGGAGCTGCCAAGGCGTCGCGACTCACGGCGCTTGACGTTTCGCGGTGTGCCAACGTGTCGGACACGGGCCTCGAGGCGTTACGACGCTGTGTAGGGCTGCGCCACTTGGATCTCAGAGACTGCCCGCAAGTGACTGATGCATCCTGCCGCCGCTTTGTAGCACAAAGCCGCCTCCCTGTCGTCCTCAAGGAGAGCAAGCTCATACAAGTCGCCACTCCATAGGAAGCGGCTTCTCTTGCTCTCCCTTTTCGTCTTGTTTCATGATGTGTTAAGTCTCTGGTTATTTTCATTTCATACAGATCTCCCATTTGGGCTGCAGTGTTGAGACGGGCAGCGACACCACTTTCTAGCTAGCCATGTAAACCCAAGAACAGCAACATTCGTTTGTCAGTGCTTTTCTGGAAGTGGATTTGAATGTGCTTGCTTTGTGTGAAGGAAGCATAGTACACAGTGAACAGCTCGAAAATTGTTTTTAAACTACAGGCAGTGATTTTCAGCTCTTGGAGCAGCCTGTCAAACTCGGGCTGCCTTCTGCAGGCAAATTTTCAATTTTACCCTATAGCTGAAGCAGACCTTTAACACCTTAAGCACATTTTCCTTTTTTTTTAGAACAGTCATGGTTGTTGTTGCTGTGTTTGATTTTCTCATCACTTTGAGTGTAGTGGGAGGCTTTATTGCTTCCTACTGACAGAGTACCTCAAGTGCACCTTGGTTGCGGATTGATGCCGTCATTTAAGTCCTCCAGCATTAAGCCATTGTTATGCTTTCTTCAATTTTTTCTTAACATGTTAACTGTACCTTTGTTGTAATGCGCAATCTTTGTTTACTTGAGCATTTTGTATACTATAGTTTTAAGCGCTCTTTCTTCAAGTATGTATAGTAGCTTTCATGTTATGTACATTTAGTTTCATTTATATCGCTTTCTTGTTGGCAGTCAATTCTTTGCAGCTGAGGTTCATTTTACTGTGCTTTGGGCAATAGTGGCTGTTGCATTTCTTGAAGCAAAGCTGCTGTGAACTTGTTTGGTGCAGTAGTGCGTGGTAGCACATAGCCAAGAGATTGTGGCATTGTATTTTTTCTCGCTTGTATCATGTAATTTATTGAACCCTTCATATTCATTCTTGTCGCTGCGTGCAAAAGCTCATGGCAGTTCATCACAAAATCCTTGTGAAACCATCATTATTTGTATGCAAAGTTGCAAGTTGTAAATACTACTCGAAACTATTTGCAACTTCGGTGAGCACAAGATATCGAGCGGCTGTGTCATTTTTGTTGCATTATGCTCATAGTGTTCGTGTGTTGTACATAAGTGAAGCCAGTGTTGCTCATGGTATGTAATACGGTTGACTCAGTAAACCTTTGTAGGTAAATGTGTCTGTGTACTCCTAACATTGGAAGGCAAAGCCCCCTTCACTCAACACCCTAGGCTGAAAGTTGGTGCAGCAGAATAAGTAGTCCTTGTAACTTCGTTATAAGGAATTTCCATCCTACACAAAAATACCTTTATTATATGCAATATTCATTATAAGCATATATTTGTTACATGCTATATCTGCGAGAAATGTTATAAGTTTACTTCATTATATTTGTGTTTGTTACATTGAGGTTCTACTCCAAAGAACATCCTGGAAAGCTTGTATGGCATTATAGAAGCGCATTAACCTTGCATTAACAGCTCTAGCTAAGCTGATGCTAATGCAGCCATTCTTCCTAACTACCCTATCCCCCTCTCGAACTCTTGGCATTGGTTTAGCCAAGCAAGCAATCAACGAAAATTTTATAATTTGCCACAAGGTCACCTAGAAACTCCTACACTTGTGCCTTTGCCCCCAGTAGTTTATTTTCATCATCCCTCAGATGTAACTTTTAGCGTTTTATGAATTTTCGTTTTGCAAATAGGTGCAGACATCTCGGACTGTTATATCTTTGGCATTGACACTTGAATATTTACGTTTTCTGGCAATTTAGTCGCAGTAAAAGCGAATGTAAAACCATGAAGACAACCAGGATTTAACACTTTCACACAGACAACTCCTAAAGGGTCCCTGAAACGGTTCGGATAAATATGTAGACTTGTAGGGTACAGCTACAGTAAAACATGAGCACCACAATTTAAGCGAAGCATCACATTAAGAGAGCTACGGATGATTACAAGTTACCCCCCTCCCTAGCCATGCTTTTTCACCTTAATGCATTCGCCGAGTGATCGGGGCTAAGCTCCGCCTTTACTGGCTCTGCACCTGCCATGGTTGCTTAGTGGCTATAGTAGCCCAACACCATAGGCACTATCTATACTCCATAGCCAATCTAGACTCTAGGCATTGCGGGCCATACCAAAAAGCATGTTTGTAAGCTTCAAAATATCATCATCAGCCTATGTTTATGTCCACTGCAGGACGAAGGCCTCTCCCTGGCTTCTTGTGCTAGCTGGTTCTAACTTGCGCCTGCAAATTTCCTAACTTCATTCGCCCCACGTAGTTTTCTGCCGTCTTCAACTGCGCTTCCCTTCTCTTGGTGCCCATTCTGTAACTCTAATAGTCCACCCGTTATCCATTCTACGCATTGCATGGCCTGCCCAGCTCCATTTTCTTTTTCTTAATGTCAGAATATCGGCTATCCCCGTTTGCTCTCCGATCCACTCCACTCTTTTCCTGTCTCTTAACGTTAGTCCTAAGATTTTTCGTTCCATCGCTCTTTGTGCGGTCCTTAACTTGTTCTCAAGCTGTGTTAACCTCCAAGTTTCTGCCCCATATGTTAGCACCGGTAGAATGCAATCATTGTACACTTTTCTTTTCAACGACAGTGGTAAGCTCCCAGTCAAAATTTGGCAATGCCTGCCGTATGCACTCCAACCCAATTTTATTCTTCTGTAAATTTCCTTCTCATGATCAGGCTTGGGTAATTGACCTAGATAAACGTACTCCTTTACAGACTCTAGAGGCTGACTGGTGATCCTGCTTCAAAATATACCGAAATGCAATTGGAGCGAGGATTGTGAAAAATATCACTAATGGCGATATGGGGATGTTTATGATCTCTGAAGAGGCTGGCCCAAAGTAATACAGATATCAAAGTATACATGAAGCCATTATTCGTAAAGCTAAGCTGTTCTAGAGGCCCAAACGCACAGCACAGGTGGTGAATAAGGATTTTCGCTTTGCCTGAAGTCACTCCGGTGAAGTTCGGTACAGGTTAGAATACAAAAGGCTTAGGTGATTCCGGAAATGCACAAGTTGCAGAATAGTTGGCTAGCAGAGGTTACCCCTGATGTACGAAATTCAACTGTCGCGGCAAGCTAGCTGGAACCTCCGGGCGTGTCAATGTCATGTCAGTTTCCGGAGATCGTAGTCTATAAGGAAGCTAACCGTATGGTGCGTCTAGGACTTGATTTCTAGGTTCTGTGGTAGGATGCAATTCATACCTATAAACTATACGAAGGCGACTCGCAACATGCTGGGGCTTATTCAGCACTTAAGTGTACAGAAATGACCCCCCTATTGGTGGCGCCCGAGGCTAATAGCACACACAGAGCCTGTAGCAACTGCCAGTGGGGGAGGTGAACCCAGTGTGCCTTCGCAAGCTTTGCACCCTTCCTCATTGGCTTGGACACTGCGCTTATCGCCGGGATCAGCACTCAGCACGAAGGTTGATAAGAAAAGTGGAAAGTGTTATCTCAAATACGCTGGCCAGTCAAAATATAATTTACAAGTTCCTACTCCACAATAGCGTTTCTGATAGTCCTTGTGTTTCTATGGCACGTTAAACCCTGTTGTAGAACAAAACATTCTCTTGCATGGGGTCTGTTCGCCAGATTAGCCCCCAGATCTATGAGTGGCGCCCTCTCGCCTGTGACGTCAGTGGGGGGAACTCCACTGCCGCGCCGCACGTGCGCTGGATACGCGAAGGAAACTTGAAGCTGTTGGCCGTGTGCATTGCTCGAGTACTTTAAATATGAGTCGGGGCAGGTTCATGGCACAGTATGTATGGAATGTTCTAGGACACTATTCTCTGCGAAATTGAGTGGAGTCACAGTCCTCACCACGCATAGGATGGATTGCTTCTGGTGTCGTCTGCTACTCATCTGTGTATACGTTCGTGTATGGCAGTGGTTTTTTGTCATTGCAGTTCTGTTTCTGTGGCCGACTCATAATAATTTGTCGGCCCTTTTTTTGACGATGAACTGCAGCATTTGGCCTTCAGCTACTGTCTTTCTGCTATACTAATACTGTGTTGGGCTGTGCAGCGTATGCTGCGTGTTTGGTCGCCTGCTCCATTGGCCACAGCCATTCCCGTTTTGTTGCTGCACAGTGCGTTAAGCATATCACGAAAGACATCTGATGCCATTCTCGGGAAACTACGTGGTTACTTTGGCATGTTAATGCATGGACTTCTTTAGTGGCATTGCAGCAAAATGCAGTCAAGAATGTCTGATACAAGGGCGGGCAAAATTAGTGGGGAAGAAGGAGTTATGTAGTGCTGCGGTGCTGACCTTCGCAAGATAATTTTATTTAAGCTTGGTTACTTTCACCGTGACGCAGCTTGCCTCTGCATGTTAGTCGGCTCTTTATTTGCTTCTGTGGTTAGCGAGCACATTGCACGGGTAAGGTTCGTCCATCAATGAGAATTAGTGCTATTGCGTAACAAAAACAAGCGACAACCTTTGCTTAGACCGCTGTTTTCAAAATATTTTATTCTGTAAACACGTGATAGTATGTGGAACTAAAACAAAAAACCTACAGGAGAAAGTGCCGATTGTGCACCCAGAGCCACCGAAAAGCGTCAATTTAGAAAGAAGAAAATTGAGAAGCTTAGGTTTGCTGGTACTTGACCGAACAAGTAGCTGGAGATCTGAACACACACACCACATTAAACACAAACACAAAGGCACAATAAAATGTTCACAGGCTTTCCGGCGTTTTCTTTCTCTTTATATCATAATAGTTTTATGGCGCTAGCTGATAAAGTGATGTTTTTGGAGTCGTTGCCGGTAGTCTGAAGGTGCGTTGAACAGAAATAGTCTTATGCTAACCTAAACAAACATAAGACGTTTGCGTCAGAAAATCGTAATGCAATTTATTTGCAAGAACACAACTTAAAGCATGCTTGACAATTGCGAAACATGATAGACCGTGGTACATCTAATGATAAAGATAAACCGCGTGTCAGTAAAATTATATTTCTTCTTGTCAGAAAAAAAATCGGATGTTGGCAACAAGTGACGAATTATGTCTGACATCTACAATTCGGATTCAACTACAATGCTGCTTAGTCGACACAAAATCTTGCGAGTGAGCCCTGCAATCGGGCTTCATTTGCAAATGTGCGTAGACTCTCGCTCAGCGCGATGTTTTATTACCGAGTCACGAGCTTTACGACTGTCCCTGTCGTGGGGGGGGGGGGGGGGGGGGGAGGGGGGGGCTGCAGTTATATCAAATGAAATTTCTTTACATACAAAAATTTAATTCTAGGGTTTTACGTGGCGAAACCACCGCATAGTTATTCGGCACGACGTAGTGGAGGACTGCCGATTAATTTTGACCACTTGGGTTTATTTAACGTGCTAGATGCGCGTGAAATCTAACTGTACACGAGCGTTTTTTTTTTTTTTTTTTTTTTTTTTTTTTTTTTTTTTTTTTTTTTTTTCATTTCGCCCCCATTGAAATGCAGCCGGTGTAGAATCGGCGACGGCGAACACATCGGATGGTTATATGAAAGATACATTAAATATATGTTTGTTGTCCTAATGCTGGCCTTTATAAGTGTTAACACTAACAAAAATATACATAGTATTAGGAGAGCGCCGTGCTAAAGCGAGCATGCAGTCAGAGCGCCAGCAAACACGTGAAAATGAACCTATTTTACTGGGAGCGCTACAGACGACAAAGGTGAGTCCCCTGTCTGACTTCACCGGAGCGCCGTCATTGGTCGCGCACGAGGCTAATACATAGGTTGCACGGACGTCATCGCGGACGCCGACTTTGGGTACCAGCAGGTCGAGAAGGGGCGTAAGCAAGGAACATGACAGCAACGAAAAGCGCGTCGAACGTCAGAGCGATAACTGATAAACCGGTGAAACGGCAACAAAAAGCGCGTCTTGCGTCGAACGTCAGAGCGATAACTATGATAAACCGGTGAAAAACAATCGCCGTGAAAAAGCAAAACAGTGTGCGCGTGATATAATACGTTGCACTGACGTCATCGTAGTCGCCATCTTTGGGTAACAGCGCGGTGAGATATGGCTGCGTGACGTCACATGAACACTTATAATAACCGGGTTCTTTTAGGTGGACGCGAGTATATAAACTTTGTGTGCTCACCTGAGTCTGGTTAGCTGTAGTGCTCAACAAGCTTCACATCGCGGTTGACTAGTTTGGCCAGGTTTCCCCCCCCCCCCCCCCCCCCCCCACCTTCTACCGCGCGCACACTCCACGCCTTCCTCCCTTGCGAGCGCGAGAATACAGCGCCCCATCAAGCCACCATACCGCGCGCGATGTTATCGCACTTGTACCATAGAGAAAGGAATTCAACTCTATGCTTGTACTTTATACGAAACATCATGACGACGGAAATTCTCCTGGAGTGTACATGTAATTGCTATCACAATGAAAATTTGCTCCCCCCTGTAGAACCTGATGTTCTCATTTAGATGTCGCAGATTTCGTCGAGTTTGGTTCAGTGGTTGTATTTCGAGACCATTCCTATGTTTGAAGCCTATTTGATAGTGCAGGGAAAGACCCAAAACGAGCCTCGCGAGATAACAGCTACTAAAATTGTCCACGTATGTAAACATGCTTGGCAAGACTCTAATCTCGGCCGCGCTATCAACCGATTTCTTTCGGTTCGTCGTGTTCCTCGCTGTCGCTTATCGCGCCGCGCAAGCCTGCATTGCAGACACGAACAAGGGCCGGTATTTTGTAGCGATGCCTTTCCGGTAATAATGCCTTTTCGCGCTTTGTCAGTGGTCAGAGCGACGGTCCGCTCGCGTTGTCAACTGGATCAGCTGGCCGTGAGCGGTGTATGATAAGACTACAATGGAATAAGTCATAAGGGCCGGTATTTTGTAGCGATGCCTTTCCGGTAATAATGCCTTTTCGCGCTTATCGCGCTTTGTCAGTGGCCCGAGCGACGGGCCGTGAGTGGTGGATGATAAGACCAGTATAGAATAAGTCATAAGGCATCGCTACTAAATCGCGGCCAAGCCGGTTCTACAACGGAAAGTGTACGCGGGTCTGATTGCTGTTAGCATACTACTATTCTAGCCACCATAATACTACTCACGAAAGCGCGGACTACGTGTTATCTATTTGTTTGATTGATAGCTTGGTCTTGACGACCAAGAAGTTACACTATATACGAGTAGATAATCTTGCGACCCCATGTACATTAATATAATGCGCATTACTTTCCATTCCCTTCAAAAATTATCTCAGAAGCTATTACGTAAAATATTCATCCAGGACATAATGTCGGATACATGCGCTGAACGTAGTAGTGGTTCAAGTTTAATTCTTCCCGTAAGTATTCGTGAAAACTGTCACCCAATTTGGTCCAGACCGGTAAATGGTTACAGACGGTGTATATAAAGCAGCCGTGAAATGCGTTCTAAACCTCGAGCTTATGTGAATATCAAGGATGTAGCGTCACCCTTGGCCAATAAAAGCGTTCGTAACACACCAGTGGGTAACAAAACTTTGGAGGACGCTTAAGCTTCGCCTTTAAGAGTAGCGCGCGATAGCATTCAAATATCCCTGACTGCTTGTCACGCTTCCCGGCAACTGCAGCTTTCTTTTAAGTGCGAAGAACTTTAGGGGCCCGGCCTGTTGGCGTCTAATGTGATGTCATGTCCTCGTGGTCACGCACAAAAACAAGATCTGCCGAAAACTCGCGTCTCGTTCACTTGATATATACCAAAATTGGCATGGAAGGGTACGAATGTATGACTAGCATGACTTATAGGTCATGACATCAATAACATCACATGCTCGTCAGAGACCTCACGATTAACGATAATAAAATCACGTGTGGCGCACACTCGCATTGGATGTGCGGGTATGAGCTATGGATATGCGGTGATTAGCAAAAACTCTTGAAAATCACTTCCGAAACGCCAGTCTGGTACCAGCGCAGTGCAAGAGAGGGCGCCACCACCCCACAAGCGCTCGATTCCGCCTTACTTGTGCAAGAATAACATAAGGGAAACACCGGCGCACTTCCCCAGGTTCCAGGTTAGTGGAGCTGATTTAGTGCTGGATTTGAACTACACAAGCGCATAATTTGAATCCAGCGCTTAATGTAGCTCCAATACTGCTCAAATCCTGCTCTTGCGTAGTTCAAACCAACGGTGAGTTAACATAAGGGAAACACAGGCGCATCACTGCTTCGCACTTCTCAAGGTTTCAAGTTAGTGGAGCTGCATTGGCGCTGGATTTGAACTACACTAGCGCAGAAATTGAGAACGATTAGAGTTATATTAAGCGCAGGATTTGAGCAGGGTTTGAACTACACAAGCGCAGGATTTTATTAGTCTCTCACTGGTCCCTCAATAAGGCAGCTTACAGTTACAGTTACAACTAGATGGAACGAAATGTGTTTTCAGCTCAGTGGGCAGTGTGACCTTCGAAAACAAATCACAGTACGCCTCAGCGACTTGAATCACAATGTCTTGCCTAATATAAAAAAGACCCCAGCGATACGAGGTCTTTCCGAAATCTTCGTGCGTGTACGTTTTAAAAGATATTTTCGCAAACTTTGCGGTACAAAGATGAGGTCCACTTCAAAACACTCCCCATTATAGAAAAAGTGCACTGGTTCCACGTCTTTCATTGCTGGAAGCACCCTCGGAAGTCCTCTTCTGTGAAGCGCTTCAGCAGCCGTGTCGTTTGCTTTTGAACTGTCGTCAAAATCTCGAAATGCCGCCCCTGAAGCGTCCTTTGTATTTGGGGAACAAAACAAAGTTGTTAGGGGGCTAAATCCGGCGAGCATGGAGGTTGTTCCAGCATAATGATGGACTTGTGTGGCAGAAAACTCACTCACTATCAATGCACAGTGCGCAGGTGCATTATCGTGGTGGAGAAACCAGCGCCCCTCTTTCAGCACGTTTGGTCGCTTGCGATGCATATCTCCGCTGCTTAAGGCCTCCATGTAGAAAGCTGTCTTAACAGTTTGACCTTCAGGTCAACTGTCGCAGATTCGTGGTGCCCCAATTCTACGAAAGCCAAAACCACGATCAACATGACCTCCGCGCTTTGTTGCAGTGTAGATGACTATGGCTAGAATCCGGGATTTTATGGCATCCGCGCGGGAGAACTCTTCCCTAAAAAGTAAGTTTTTTAGGGGAGAGCCCTAAACAAAATCAAACGCATATCGCCGCTCGCGTCGGAGCTCGGTTTAATGGCCACCTGTGTCTAAAACGATGTGTCTCTGTGAATGTATAACGTAGTGCGCGACGTAGTGTGCTCCTGATACGGCGACCAAGGGAAAGGGCTGGCGCCCCTCGGCGCAACCGCGCGAACGCGCTCGTGCCATTGCTCACGCGTTCGTCGCCGTCGTCTTCACAGTTGGCTCCGTTGCCGCTCACCATTTCACTTCTGTCTTCATAATGGGAATTCCGCGTTTACGGGGGTATGAGCCATCGCTTAAGGGAGTATGTTCGTCTTACGTGACGGACAGGTTTAATATCAGAGGTGATGCGCGAATGTGTGTGCGTATACTTATTGTCACGATGACCACCGATCTAGACAATCGTACCTTTGTTCAAAATCCTGTGTCACCTTTGTGTCGTGCGCTAAAAAGCTTTGCCGGTCATCCACCTTCACAGAGTGGAAGGGCTCATTAATTTTTCTTTTCTCCACCTTCGCCTCCACGCGCCGCTGCCGCGGAGGCGGGCGCCGTCTGGATGGTGTTGTTAGGGTGCCTCGATGCCCAGCGCCGGCGCTGGCATCGAGGCACCCTAGGTGTTGTTGCAAGGAACCGAGTGGGCGCAGCGCTGTATGAATGTTCGAAACGCTGTGAAAAGAGGTTTGTGTTTGAGTTTCCGCGTAACAGAACTATGTTTTCTCGTATATTCAAATTGCAATCCGACGCTATCATGTCTGTAGGTTGTGTTTTAAGTTTTACTTTACGTCTTTTTTTGACATATTTTACTTTGAGAAATTCAATTAGTTCAGTATCGCCTCTGCGCCACGAGGAGGGCCTGCGTGGTTGTGGTTCGGAATGATTTTGCACAGACCGACGGTCGGCGCCGACACCGGATTTTATGCGACACGTGGCCCTTAACGCTGTTTGAAGTTTATTACGCTTTTTGACAATGCAAGCTTGTCATGGCGCCGGAGCAAAAGGCGAGACTATGCACGCCTGAGTATAGTCGCGTTAATAACCGACTTGAGAAGTGATCATGCCCCTGAGCTGACTTCGAGCGTGCGTGCGTGCATGCGCGCGCGTTCGGGGCAGTCGGTGCTTCAGATGGAGGCGCAACGTGAACTGATGAGGCGAGCAAACTAGTACAGGTGGCGGCGCCAGGTGCGCCGATGGTTGTCCGATCCGAAGCCACGGCTGCTCCACAGTTCTGCAGGTGTGCTTAGTGCGTGCCTGATTGCACACGTCACATGGTCACAGAGACGCGCTCGTGCCACTGCTCGCGCGTTCGTCGTCTTCTTCCACAGCTGGCTCCAATGCCGCTGATCATGCCAGCGCTAGTCACAGAAAGTCAAATAGTTACAGATATCCCTTATCACAGGGAAGTCTGCCGAATAATGGAAAGCCGTGGCACTTACAGGTCATGTAACTTGTCGATGTCCTTTAAAATTAAACAATCACCGCACTCTTCCATGCAACTGCCTATACACATATGGGGGTGATGCAAGAGAATATCGAAGAAACTTGAAGGAAAGCCTGCTGCACCACCACCACCACCAGCAGCTAGGGATAATACGATGAGTGATGGAACAAAAAATAAATGTCGCAGTTTCGCCCGAAAGGCAAAGCATCGATTGCGATAGCAAATTAGTAGACAACTATACGAGCTAACGATAGTAGTTTTATCGGCCGTATAATATAAACAATCGCTTAATAACTAAATTAACAAGCACGGTGTCACGCGTGCACAGGCAAACGTGAACACATCTCGCTCGATGACCGCGGAAACTCGCTGTCATACGCTGGAATGAGGAGGCAGCAGCAGCGATTGAATTGACCTTCGTGCCGTCTCTCGCTTCAACGCGAACTGAACACCGAAAGCACAGCGCATTCAAATGCATTGGGTGCACTTTGTCCACGTCGCAGATCGCCTTCAAGATACGGCGCCCGCGCAGCCGTGCCGTAAGCAGCCGCCGCAAGAGTGGAACGCTCCGCCCCCTTCCCCCTCCCTCGCCTCCCCCCCCCCCTTCCGTGCCTCCCGCTTGACAGAAGAAGCTCGCTTCCGCCCCGCCTTTCTCCCTCGCGCGCGCGAGATTGAGCTGCGATCGCCGGCTGACCCTAGCAAGCTTTCACTCGCACATACAGCGTACGGTGCGCGGCGACGATGTTACCGTGCTTGGACTTAATACGGTGCCTCACAGCGACGTGCACGACCATGGAGACGGCGACGGCAGAAATGCGCTTGGAATGTCCATATAATTGCCATCGCAATAAAATTATATATGTTTAAGATTATCAGATAAGGGATACAGCAGTATGGATTAGATATCAAGCGCGAGAGGGTTAATTTAATTATGGGGTTTTACGTGCCAAAACCACGATCCGATTATGAGGCATGCTGCGGTGGGGGACTTCGGAATAATTTGGACCACCTGGGCGTGCACCTAAATCTAAGTACACGGGTGTTTTCGCATTTCGCCCCCATCGAAATGCGGCCGCCGTGGCCGGAATTGGATCCCGCGACCTCGTGCTCAGCAGCCAAATACATAGCCACTGAGCACGAGGTCGCGGGATCGAATCCCGGCCACGGCGGCCGCATTTCGATGGGGGCGAAATGCGAAAACACCCGTGTACTTAGATTTAGGTGCACGTTAAAGAACCCCAGGTGGTCCAAATTATTCTGCCATTACCGCCCGAGAAGACTATGTCAAAATCTATGACTGTCTATGACAATCAGGAAATTGCTGGAATTAAGACCATTTGCAGGCAAAACTTGTAATCAGCTAACGCAAGACAGTGGTAATTGGAGGTCCCTGGGAGAGGCTTTCGTCTTGCAGTGGACAGAAAAATAGAACGCTGCATGCTGCGGCTGATGACAATGATGAATTTACTATTGTTCTTTTCAGTCTCCCTTTGAAGTCCCAAAACCACTGCAGTAGCTTAGTGGCTATGGCGTTGCGCTGCCGAGCTCCTGGTCGCGGCTTCAATCCCGGCCGCGGCTGCCGCATTTCGATGGGGGCGCAATGCGAAAATGCTCGTGTATTTAGACTTAGGTGCAGGTTAAGAAACCCAGGTATCAAAACTGATATGCAGTACGCCCAAAAAGGTGCACCTTTTAATCGGATCGCGGTCTCGGCACGTAAAACCCCAGAATTTATATTTATTTTAAAGCCCCAAAGCAACACATGAGTCATGACGAGACGCCGTAATGAACGGCTGCGGATTATGTTTCACCATAACATGTCGGTACCACTAGCGTTTTTTGCGTCCGACCCTAATCAGAATAATACCGTCGCAGTAGGGAATCGAACGCACGACCTCGTGCTCAACAGTATAGAACCTACGTCATAGCCACTGAGCCACCGTTATAGTGGCTCAGGTTGTAATAGTGGCGGGAAGGAAAACACAGCTAATGGTGGAGGATCGAGGACCATATGAGACACTAGACTAGAAGACTACTAGTCTACTAGAAGTCGACTAGTCTAGAAGACTGCCAGACTAGAAGTTGAGATTATGAAATTTGCACGTACGAGACGAGTTAAGCTGTCGCAGGGACTGGGACAAATGGTTTTCTGCTGGTGACAGTGACACTACCGGCTTCACAGGTACGCAGGTGGATGTAGATGGTGCAGGTAGGCGCACAGCGGCTTGCACTGAGATAACAATCGTTGTGACCATGCCCACTTTGCAAGATCTCAAGAGAGAGAGAGAGAGTTGAAGCGAATGTACAAAGCTAAAGCGAAGAAATATGCACACGTATACCCAAGTTCACAAGATGCTACGACTGAGGCGAAAACTAGCGGTAGAGCCCGCCCGTCGAACATCCCCAAACAGGTCCTTCGGACGCTTCTATTCTGCACTCATCAGAAGTCATTACATCAACTACAGGTCAACGGACGGTTCAGCGCGCAATAATGCGAGGCTGTTTTCCTCGACAGCAGAACCGATCTGATAGTTCGCTTTTGCTGCGCTGCCGTAATCCCTCATGCGACAGCGCTCACCATCCGGACAAGCTTCGCTGACTGTACCACTTACGCTGGTGGCTGGTGACGACAGCATCATTTCACGTTTCAGATACGACAGCTCCAGCGGTCCCTGCCCTTTGACTGTCGGCCTTGATGTGTCTTTGCGTGTGCTACGTCGCTTTTGCGTTGTTGCGACCGTGTACACGTATAGATGTGAAAGACGTACGGTCGCGGAAGTAGCTTTGGTGCATACCGCGGCGACGTCTGCCGATTAGCCGTCGTGATGGAGAGTCCCTGCCGGCGCTATTTGGCGTCACAATGAACGCGGAAGCGACAGCTGCACACGCTCCGCCTTTCTCTCGAGTGAGGTCACTGCCACCGGCACCCCGGCGCCACGCTCGTGATGCAGAATAGTGCTCTCAGTAGTGTCGCTGTGTTCTTCGCGGGCTTATTTAATCTTCACGTGTCGCATATTCATTTCTTATCGCGCGTGCAGAGCCCAGTTCGACCAGAGAGAAAAAAAGGTAAAGGAAATAGACAGGGAGGTTAACCAGTGATTATGTGCGCAGCGCAGTTAGGCACCTCGTACTGAATCGTTTCATAGTTGACAGCAGTGCCAGGACACGCAGCCTCGCATTGCAAGCGAAGGAAGCAAAATTGGAGGGACCCGATTTACATTTACGATGACGCTTTCTAACGCCTATGGCGAGGCAACCGTCACGCGCGAACGCGGCAGCGTAATCGTTCCCGAGTTTGAGTTGCGGGCTGTACAGTGCGGCGGCGCGTCACGAAGGTCGTTTCATTTTCTTCACAGCCCTAGCGGATACTATCGTAGGATTAATAAAAGAGTCGCGAGTCGTCCTCTGGCCGGTGCTCGAGTCTGCACATATAGCCCAGAGAATCTCTTATTGAGCTTGCTTTCGATATTGATCAACATGGTCTCTCTCTCTCTCTCGTAGATGCAGCTTCGTTATGTTTACGGCACCACGGCGGCGACAGTTCTCGTCTCACGATCAATCTCGCGAGCCTTCATTGCTCGTCGCGACTCTGGTCGCCGAAAACTTCAGGAGAGCATAACATGCATGCATTTTTTATCCCGTATTGAAGTACATTTTCTTTCTCAAATTGTCGCAGCATAGCGCTTGCCGGCATTCCCCAGGTCTTTCCAGCGAAGAACTTCAAAAGGTGACAGATGCCTGTGAACCGCTTTTTCATGTACAATACATGGGGGCTCCATGAGATGTCTCTGTCAGTTACGACACCCATGAATTTGTATGAACCACGATCTGATTACGAGGCACGCCTTAGTGGGAGGCTTCGGATTATTTCGACCACTTGGGGTTATTTAACGTGCACCCTATGCACGGTACACGGGAGTTTTTGCATTTCACCCCTATCAGAATTCTGCCACCGCGGCCGGGATTCGATCCCGCGACCTCGTGCATAGCAGCGTGACACCAAAGCCACTAAGCAAACACGGCGGGTGAACCTATCTAAATGAACTTCACTGTATCACAACAGGTAATGATCATGACTACAAAATCCAAGAATACCAAAGCAAGAGGGACACGTATGCTAAATCATTTTTGTCCGAACAGTAAACCAGTGGAACAGGCTTGCTGAAGAGCAAGTGCACTGCGTAAATGAAGATGCATTCTTTTCGTTGCTGTAACCCTCCTGCAGCCTGCTGTAACGCCCTTGGTTACTGCGGGGTACTATTTCAATAAAGAATGAAAAAAATAGAGAACGTGGAGCATGGAGACTGGTCACATCGCGGAAATTGGAGCTTATGGTCACGTGACCCCTCGCACCACTGACGCGTGCACCCAGAACGCGGGCCCGTGCCGCTGAAAGCCGAGTTCATTAAGAGTTACTTAATTAAATGGCTCCCAAAAGTTAACGCTAAATTCATTGAGCCAGATGGAGCACTCGTCGGAATTAAAAAAAAAAAAAAGTCGCAGTTTCACCTGAAAGGCGAAGCATCAATTGCGATAGCAAATTTGTAGAGAGCTATACGTAGTAATGATATTAGCTTTATCAGCTGTATAAACTTGGACATGCAGCAGCACCGGCAACACGCAGAACTGTTGTCGACGCCGTCGGCGTTTTGCCCGCGTTCGCTCAAAATGCGTGCGGCGTTGGTGACTGTTGTCAGAGCCTCTGCTACATAAATAGGCACTTGGTGCCGCAGCTAAACGTCGCCTCCCTTCCCTCCCCCTCCCCCCCCTTCCCCACGGCCTCTCGCGCGTCGGAAGAAGGCGCGTTTGCTCTACATATATGGTGATTGTAAAGGAGGAAAGAGACGCCTACTTCTGCAGCCCTTAAGCGAGCATTGGCGCTGAGCCGAAAAACTGACAGGCGCACACCCCAGCGTTCCCGGCGTTCCCGGAGATCTTGCATGACTTTACGCCGGACGCGTCAGCGTCTACGGCCGATAGCGTTCCTTGCATAGTGCTAAGCACACTGTGTTGGCACTGGGCCAAGAACCCTGCCGCCCGTAGACTCCTACTCGCCAGGGGTCGAATCACGCGAACTCGCGAAAGTGGTCGTAATCCCTGAAAGTGAACCAGAGTCGAATGCGGAGTAGCGCAGAATGAAGTAGGACGGGCTGACTGACTTGGCGGCGAGCACTCAGCCCGCGGGCTGACGGCGCCCTCATGAGCGATTTGTGATAGTCACATGACCGCTACATCCAATGCCCGTGATACAACCTGCCCCCTGCTTTACGTTCGAAGCCATGCTAGACTTCGCACGCGTTTTAAGTTGATCGCATTAAAAGGTGACGTAATTATCTGTAACGAAGAACTGATGCATTGTGCTGTTATTACGCAATGGACAGCTACCTGATAAAGGCAAAATAATATATTTGCGTACTCCTTTAACGTTACGTGAAATATTTCTGCTGCAGATTTATGTAAAGAGCACTTCGTATCAAACACGAGCAGCTATACGCTAGAACACGAAGGACAGTAAGCTGTTTCAATTGAAAGGCGCGGCGTTATTGGCAGTATTACGTGCACGACTTCTTACGCATCACGAATCGGCGCATTACGCAACCCAAGGATATATTTGCTCAATGGAAGGTTTAGTTGTACGGCGAACGCGTCATCGCCCTTGCTCGCAATAAGCGTAACCGTGCAACGCTGACCCAGTGTGTGCCGAAATCAGGGCAGCGGGGATATCCCCGCCTGGTCTCCGCCATCACGGCGTGGCGGTCATGTCAGTGACCCAAAGCTGAGTCACATTGAATTTGGTAGGAACGGGGTCGACAGCCGTGACTCAGAGACGTTCTCAGCGCAAACACGCGCTCCAAAGCAGCACGCGCACGTACACATAGTTGATTGCAACCTGCGAAACACACAAACACACACTCTCTCTCTTTTCCCTTCCCAAACCGAACCGGACTTTTGTGGCAGTGAGACAATCGAGGTCTACCGGAACGCTTCGTAGAACACGTGCGTGGAAATCGAAAGCAAAAATTATCCTCCCGACCCTAGCACAAAGCTGTACAGTGAAAACTACACATAGGTTTCCTTTGTAGCTTCGTGCTAGAGTCAGGGGGATGAAAATTTTTTCTTTCATGAACGTTCCTCGACCTTGCGGGGTTCCGCAGAACCCCATGTGAGTATGCAAACAATCTGGTCGGCCGTACGACTAATTGTACCATCAAGACATCTAACAAACTTCACCCAACAAAGTGCCGACAAGACATGTTTACAGAAAAAAAAAATTACTCGCCATGCTGGCCCTGCGAAAGTGGATGTCCAGCGAAAAATCCGGCGTTAACATCCGATATGGTAACAAAACCCATGCCACCAAGTGGAACGTCATGTTTCACATGATGACGAAACGTGATTACGTCATCACCTCAAAGGTCGCGTGATGACATCACCACGTAAAACGTTACGTTACGTGATGACGGCATCGTCACGTCACGATATTCACTGAGGAGGTAATGTGATGACGTCATCGCCAAGTAATGCCACCTGATGACGTCATGTGATGCCTCTTGGAGAAGCAGTGGTCTGTGCACTTCCCGCTTCTTTGCACTGTCTCCGGGATCGGTACACGATGCCGAAACGTGATACGTCATCACCTCGAAAGACGCGTGATGACGTTATCACACTAAAGGTCACGTGATGACATCATCACGTCAACCGTTACGTTATGTGATAACGACATCGTCACGTCACGATATCGCCTGATGATGACGTCATCGTCAAGTGATGCTGTCACCTGATGACGCCATGCGATGAGTCGTAGAGTAGCAGCAGATTGTGCGCTTCCCGCTTCTTTGTACTATCTCCGGGATCGGCCCACATTTTTGTGTTAGCAAAGGTCGCTCACGCGGACCCGAAAAATCCCGACCAACTAGAGGCTAACAGTTTCGCTGTAAAAAAATTAAGTGGAAGAGACACAGGAACAAAAACGACGACACGGGTCGTAACGTCCAACTATAGTTTATCCAGTACACAGACCGATACAGACTCAGGAATAATATCTACACAGCGATGCGGCATGAGCAGAATGGAAAATGAAAATTCTTTGTTTCGTCTTTTATTGCGGCAAACATGTTCTTTAGGTAAGCGCCGTGTAACTAGGAAAAAAGCCAGTGCAATATTCTAGTTGAATTATTTTCAGCGGTCGCTGATTGGCTAAGCCAGCGAGCATGGACGCCCGTCGCTCTGGTGGGGCGTTGTGCTAGACGCCACGTCGTTTAAAAAAAAGGAAGAAAAAAAAAAAACTCAGCAAAAGACGATATGAACGTTGCGACCCACGTTGACGACATACAATTAGTAACTATGCACTACATACACGCGACGTATACGGATTCATCTACCTGAATACAGTCCGAGCAGCAGCCTTTGCGACGCGTCGTCCGATGAATCGGATGCTTTTGACGCTCATGACTGTTTCCCAGGCTCTTGATCCGGTCATTTTCTGCGAGCAGAATTGTGCGTTATCCCATGCATGAGTAAGAACCGCAGTGGCTTACGTCAGTCTTGTTTTTGCAGTTAAGGCTTATCAGTTTGCATTGCAGCTCGGTCGCAATGTTTTACAACTTATGAGGTTACGCTCGACAATTCGTTATTTGCTTAAGTGGAGAAAGCTCTGCCTCGGGTCTAGCTTCGATGTCCCTATTCGAATACATGCGATATGTAGAAATGCTGTAATTCGACAACTTCCGAACCGACTCAATGGAATTTGGTTAATTCAAAGAGAAAGCCGAATTGTATACCGTCTGTAGGAAGTGGAATATTAAACTAAATTTAAATTAAAGGTCCTAGCTTTAGCAAAAATTGCTGAAAATTGGCAAGTTCCATAAAAGATACGAAGTTTGAAAATCCGTCACTCTGCGCCGAAAACATATATCGCAGTTTTGTAACGAATCTGGGATTTTGGTATAGCCGGCTTTGATGTAGTCTACCTTCCCATTCTTCTATATCTAAATAAATAAAAAAAATCTTTAGGCTGCATCTGGGGCAACATCTGAAGCGGACAAATCTGATTTACTAGTTTACTGCTGACGTTAAATTGTTACACCGTTTACGAGGGTAGCACACTACGGAGCGATGTATAATAAATCAATTTTGTTCCTTTTAGATCTCTCAACAGGTGCACCTTTCGGAATCGTGATATTGCTTTGTTATTGCTGAGTTACACAGTTGTGAACTCGGTGCTTCACTTTCTTTAGATCGTGCGGTTTTTAACAATGTCTTGTAAACGAATTGATTGCATACATTAAAAAAGGAAAAAAAAAAGAGAGGAAAAAAAAAAAACAACATTACGCAGATCAAACGAAATGTTGGACTCTAATAGGATCCTCGCCCACCGGTGTTCACCGGTGAGATTTTTCGAGGATGCCACAAATGAGGCGAACCTTGTTTGAGTTCGCGAGGCAGTAGCAGTAGCGTATGGCAGGAACAGAGCCTCGTCACCGGTAGCTGCTAGCTGCATCCGTTATGAGAACGAAGGTGCATGGTGCACAGCTGTGGTACTGCAGCTCGCTGGCTGGAAACAACGCTAACAGGACCGCAAGAAAAATGCAGGAGGCACAAGGCCGGCGGCTCGTGGCTTGTTTGAAAAGCGTGAAATAAACAGGAATGACGAACATATCTAGGTATACGCGATAACACAGACGACGATAACACGATAGTGCCCGCAGATTTGTGCCAGTGCTGCGTATTTCGCGCCTTCTTTGTCTCCCTTTCTTGTGTCTGCGTTTCATTGTGCTAAGTTACTTGCTCAGTTCTGAGTAAACCACATGTTGATAGTCAGCGTCCACGCCATCTGCCTTCTTTCCCTGAATCAACGAGGCTGGCGCTGATCTAGACCTTCATTTATCACACCAGTGTTGCTGACAATTGCCGCTTCGGTAATGCTCTGGCTTTCGCAATTTGGCGCGACCACGTCCAGTTATCGCATCGCAGTTCGTGTTGAGTGTTCACAGGTCTCAGGCACTCCTGCCCAGGAAAAGCTACCGGTGAGTTCATCGCGAATGCAATTTTGCTTCCTCTGGGCGCTGATGTAATTATTGAAGATTGAACTTGTGCAGTGCGAACAGACGGAGCGTAAACGACGCACGCATGCGATGACTTCCAACTGTTTATTTGAGAACTATCAAACCAATGTTGTACATACAAGCGTGCATTAAATACAGTTCATATCCAAAGATGACAATCCAGAAACTGGAATTCTATGTTACTTGTATTTACACTAGATCACCAGCTTTGTAGCGATTGGGACTCGCTCGACTACCTCTTTTTCTGTTTTTTGTTTTTCCATGCCTTCGAGAGGTGTCTAAGGTGCGTAGACGCATCGTTTGCAGTGATCTTAAAGATGTCAATCGTATATACGTGATAAGGAATTGCAGTTTCTGAATACATGTCTGCAAGTATAACGTTGGTTTGACGGTTCCTAAATGAGCAGTTGGAAGTCGGCGCCTGGGTACGTCTTCGTTTTGTTACTTTAGTTTCTATCTTTTCACGCCGCGCGAACTCAGTTTTCAAGAACAGTGCATCAACCAGACCGCGAACGAATCATTTCGCTGCTGTCAAATGCTGAAAGCTTCAGTGCAAGATGCCCGTAATGTGGCATGTCAGCTAAGGCAATCTGCCGTTCAGATCAAGGCCACGCCATTTCACACGCGCATACAAAAAAAAAAAAAAAAAAAAAAAAAAAAAAAAAAAAAAAAACCACGTAGAAGCTCGCGTCGGTCCAGAAAAAAATGCGATAATGCAAGCGCGAACTAACGGTATATCTTGCTTGTGATGTATATCACAAGCAAGCGATTATTTGACGTCAAGGCTGCAAAACGATTACGACTTTGACACCTTTAATACGATCGAATTACATTGAAGTTTGTAATTAATTCAAACTCGGTTTCTAAGAAACAGTGAGACGTGATTGCCTCTCGTAGAGGCAATGACGCTGTGGGGGCTGCGGCCTCCACAGCGTTATTTTTACATTCCTTCTGTACATATACGGAGTGCCATGACAACATAAGTTTGCGCCGTATATTTATTAATCGTCCAAATCTGTTTACGCGGCACCTATTAAAGAGTATTATGCGGCGGAAAATCTGTTTTGTGCGATCCTCGAATGTTGATTAACTCCTCCTTTGCTCTATATCACAAACCTTATTTAAGTATGCCACGGTAACACCTTCACATTATGACGCAATCGGCTCAGCATTATAGCCGGCAGCACATTCCCACTCTTTGACGAGGCATTTGGGCAAGCTTGACAGAAGTTATTGTTTAGCCCGCATTCATTGTGCTCGCTGCAATGCGGGTGGCCCGAACTGCCCTGCGGCCAAAGATGAGAGCTGAGGAAATGCTACGTGAAGGAATACTACTACTACTACTACTACTACTACTACTACTACTACTACTACTACTACTACTACTACTACTACTACTACTACTACTACTACTACTAATAATAATAATAATAGTAATAATAATAACAATAATTAGTATTCAGTTCAATATACAAAAGCAAAAGCACGGGCTCACCAAAGCTACAATGAGGCTTGTGTGATGATATCCGCCAGCGACGGCAGTGTTAGAAATGTTGAAACTTGTAGTTGACTAAGGTTGAAAACAAGCAAACAAAAATAAAATATGTGAATAAATCATGTTAGGAATTTTCTAAGAAAAGCATAGCAGCTTGTATTTAGCTACGTGAAGTTAATGTAAATACATGATTAAAAATTGCAGACGCGTAATATATTCGCAGCGATTCGCCGTAATTACGGGAGCGCACTCTTGTTACTACGTTCCGAGGTGCATGTCTTAGCGGTATGGGCTTGACAGTTTGTGTACTGTATACTGCATTCCAGAAATACTTAAAAATGATATCTTTAAAAATTATCATTTTAAGTATTTCTGGAACACCGTATACGTGACACGATGGTGTAGATCATAAAAACATAGCCAGCAATATTATTAAGGGAACCCTGCGAGAATTTATAACTTCAGCTGAGTGACTTAGTTCTCATTATTTGTTCTCATTCCACTTCGGATGATAACACTAATACACAGTTTCGTATCGCGCATACATATAAAATTGAAAAGGGGGGTACTTGTTCTTTAAATTCATATGGACCACTTGGCCATTTGCGTTTCCTCCGCAGATGAGTTTACTTGCTGCTTAATGCACAAATTACAGAAAACATAACCAGATATAATCATAAAAAGCTATACAACCCACAGCAGCGTTTGTATTAGTAATGTACATAAACACGTAAATGTGCAAATTTATTGGCGCATTAGTGAAAAATTGGCGGTGCATCAATCCTTTAGAGATGCTCATTGACGGCTTTGACACTATAAGCAGTCTATATTACGGTTCAGTTCAGTTTATTATTCGTTCACACGAATAATAAACTGAACTGAACTTAGTGCGTAATAATTATTATAGCTTTTATTAATAATTATTATGAAAGGCGGCACATACCGAGTGGCTCATACCCAGTCACCAAAGTTCGCGTCCAAGAAATTCATTAAAGAGTAGCGCACCCACGGCCTACTCAGCACCCAGTGTGACGTAGCCTGTGTGACGTAGCCTGTGTGACGTAGCCTGTGTGACGTAGCCTGTGTGACGTAGCCTGTGTGACGTACCCAGTGTGACGTACCCAGTGATCCAAGTTGGCGTGAAAGAGGGCCATTTAAGAGCGGCACATACTCAGAGGCACATATCCCGTGAGCCAAGTTGGAGTAAAGACGTTCATTGAAGAACACCATATATAGCCTGCGTTACATACACAGTGACTCAAGTTGCTCCGACAGTTTATCTTTTAAACTCATTTCCCTCAGCACAGCAGACCGATGCTTTATCCATTTGACCATGAACTATATATACCCAGTGACCCAAGTTGGCGGAAAAGAAGTTAGGCGTGGACATAAATACATAGAGACATGCCGCAAACTGGGCGAAGCGTCCAAAGAATGCTAATAGCCTTAATACCCCACCTTACATGAGCGACAAACCAGTTTTTATACCCCATTGTATTACAACTTTCAGATTGCGTTTTTTAACCTTCTTATTCATTCACACGCAATCGAAACTCCCAAGCAGTCGCCCTTGCCAGGCGCAGCTGAAGAATGGAATCCCGTTTTGATACCGACTGCATTTGACTATTCAAGAGCTTGAAATAAAATCACTTTCAATGGTAAATCGAAACTTGGAAGCCTTTTTATAGAATAATTTAATGGGACAGTTGCTTTTGACCAATAACGGAAAAGATGGTTCTAGCGGCGTACGATTCGCTGCACCTACCTGCTGCGGCCAAATACGTTTGGCTGTAAATTTCTTTGCTTGCCTTTCCTTTTATTGCGATAGCAATTATATGGACACTCCAAGCGCATTTCTGCCGTCGGCATCACCGTCGTCGTCGAAGTCGCCGTGAGGCTCCGTATAAAGTCCAACGACGATAAAGTCGTCGCCGCGCGCGAGGGTGAGCCGGCAATCGCGGCTCAATGTAGCGAACGCGAGGGAGGATGACAGGCCGGAAGAGCGCGGTCTTCTTTCGCGCGCGAAGCGCGGGGACGCGGCGGGGTTGAGGCGACGGAGAGAGAGAGAGGGAGGGGGGGGTGCTTTCTTGTGCCGTCGGCTGCTGCTCACAGCGCGGTCGCGCGGGCGCCGTATCTTGAAAGTGATCTGCGATGGGGGCAAAGTGCATGCCCCGAGTGCCGGTAGCTTCGTATACGCTTTGCTTTCGACGTTTAGTTCGCGTTGAAGCGAGACGAGAAACAGCGCGAAGGTCAATTTGCCCGCTGCGCTGCTGGCGCGCTTTCTCCCTCCGGCATTTTCAAAGCGAGTTTCCGCGGTCGCCGAGCGAGATGAGTTCATGTTTACCTGTGTGCGCGGGACACCGTGCTTGTCTATTTAGTTAGTAAGCGAATGTTTACAACTTTATACGGACCATTCAACTACTATCCTTACTTCGTGTAGCTCTCTACTAATTTGCTATCGCAATTTCGCCTTTCGGGCAAAATTGCGACTTTTTTTTTGCATATGTGTGTAAGAACGTCACACTCAACGAGTATGCTAAAGAAAAAAAAAAGACAGCAGTGGAGGGCCGAGCTTCGCATATATTGTGGAACGAACGCTTATGTCATTTTTCACTGAGACTGTAACTGATTAGTTCATTGTGCGAGGCTGTTGAAATCATGCGCTGACAGCTGCAGTGAGGTCGTGCTGGCGTCTTTTCTAGAGACGTTCGAACAGTATACTGGTAACGGCATCGTGGTCATCTATCCCCAACAATGCACCAAACATTCCTTCTTGCGAAGGTTTTGAATTACACAACTTGGTCCGATAAGAGAGACGACTTAAGGGAAATGGTACACAGTCAGCCATGTCGATCCTATTAATGTATACGTGAAGTTTGTGGAACAGTTTCCACCTCGCGCAGCGCTTGAGGACAGCAGAGAAGTCTTATTACGACATTTATTTCCAAGCGCACGTTAGCCACGAATCTTAATGCACAACTTGTGCGCCTTGAAAGGCCGCGGCTGTGCAAACGCTGTCATCGCTGACCAAGATTACACAGTTTTAGTACTGCGTATACGTTCAGTGCGCAATGGCGTTGCGTGCGTAACAGCGCTACGTTCTGCATAGTGCGCATGCGCAGAACGCACCACGAACGGTACGGGATAAGTACTTGGCCGCTGCATACGCACGCATCCCATTCTTGCGCGTGTTCGGGGAGGTCCTCGCGTGCTGCTCTCATGTAGATCTAGTTTGTTGGGGACAGCGTGAGACTCTTCGTTTTAACAAAATGACGGCCACTGCGCCTTAATTTGGCTAGGGATTCGGCTATGATTTCTCTTAACTTGACTGTATACAACAAGCGCTTTTATTTTTATCTTCCAGATGGCGCAGCCGGTTTACGTACGTTTACGCATACGTGGGCACTAACATGCACTAAAAGCCCTGTCGTGACACGCGCTGCTGCCACGTTCCGCAAAGCGCTTGCGTGCTGCGTACGTACCGTCATGGCGCAGCACTAAAACTCTTTATTATCACGAACCCCCGTGCACCAATCGCGCTCGCCACGTGGCGCAAGCTAATCGCGGCGGGACTTGTTCTTGGGAGAAACACAACGGGCGACGCGCTCAATAAGATGCGGCATCATACGAAGCCTCCAGCTATCAATATCGCCACCACAGGAGACCATCGAACGTGTGACGAATGTAGAGTTATTTGAAAAGGGCCGGTTAGCTGGGCCGTACCAGCAGGCATGAAGAACAGCTGCTCGGTGTTGTAGCATTTCATTATGGCTTTCCAAAGCTCCGATTGTCTGAACGCTTGTTCATCTGTGTAGCTATCTTAATTTAATTGCGTGATTAATTGGTTTTAATGGCGCAAGAACCAGTTATGGCCGAAGAGTGCCAAACACATGGTGGAATGAGTTGAAAATGGTACATGATATAAAGGACGTAGCATGACTGCAAAGGGGCCTAAGATCAGTCGCTGCTTAAATGTGTAAAATATATATGTATTAAAAACACGAGAATGACAGATGGGCTGTGCTATGACCACTTATTTATTTTGAGAACAGCTTACAGGCCCTGCATCGGGTATTGAGTAAGGGGAGCAGCATAATAATCAATGCAAAAGTTGAATAATGGGAATCAAAGTACTAAACGAGAACACGAGTAGCAACACAAGTTCGCCGCTCAACAATGAAGTGCATTTGTGGCAAATATTGTGGACGTTAGACAAACAGCGCTGCTAGAGGATCACATCTAATTGAGCAAAATGTGTTGATATTCCCGGAGCCTTCCATTCCCGGAGCCTTAAAACTACTGGAGCGAGATGTATACGTATGTAGTATACATAAAACGTGCAGGAAGCGGAGAAGCTTCGAGAGTCATCAGTGACGTCTGCAACCGCGATGCGACGTCTGCGAAAGCAAGTTTCTGGCAAATGTTTGATAAGGTCTCCCAGGTGTTTTATAATGCTAGGCACCTCGTCACGATGTTTTATTTGACCGGCAAAACCGCTGGCGACTGCGTACGACAGAATTTGCACTGCTTGCGCAAAGACAGCTTGCAAGCATAGGTGCGCTGTACGATACCGGAAATAGAACTTTCTTTTTTTATTTCTTTTTTCATCTCGTACAAAGCACTTATAGAAAAACATACCTGTCATTGTTTCCTGCGCTGCCAAGGCCTAATGATGCTCCTCTTCAATCTTTCATTTGACGTAGTGGCGCAATGACACGATGGTGCCATTGAGTCCAAGTATTCAAGAAGAAGTACGAGGCCAGTGTTCATGGCAGACTTGCATTTGTATATCAATATTTTTCGACATTACAGTAATAACTCCATCTTTTACACACAGTTATTTATAGCTTTCTTTAGGCCCACTAGCCTGCGTTTCTGCCAAAGGATAAAAACAGCTTCTATTGCTTTTTTAGACTAATTTTCGTATGTGTTACCAAGGCATTATGATGTCGGAAACGATGCTTCAGCAAAGCGTTCACCGATTTCTCGATAATCTCATCGTTGAATTACTCGTACAACAAAGTGATTCAACTGTAGGTTTCACGTATATCGCAGATTCGCTGACCTCCTAAGACATATACTACATGTGTGAAGGCACCCACAGCGGTATAGCCCAGTGGCTATGGCGTCGCGCCGCCGAGCTCGAGGTCACGGATTCCATCCTGGCCGCGGCAGCCGCATTTCGGTGTGGGCGAACGAAACGCAAGAACGCTCGCGAACTTAAATTTAGGTGCACGTTAAAGATTCCCAAAGGGTCAACATTTTCA